>NW_017214500.1:0-14643 GCF_001704415.2 Capra hircus
TTGGAAGTTCCAGAGGTTAGGTGTGATTAGCTCGAGACGTCTCAGTGGAAATGGGCCTCATCTCGCGCTGAAGGGAGAATCTCCTTCATTTTCTCGAGTTGTGGCAGGTGCTCTCGACTTACGACGGGGACCTCAGGGACCCGTTCTGTTGGCCTTAGGCAAGACCAGTCCCCATGCGAGTTGCTAGAGGGCCTCTCGGGATTCCTCACGGTAGATGCCGGGCCCAAGACCTTCGTGGAGTGGGGCCAGAACCTGAGTATTCCTCTCCAGTGCTGACATGTTTTTGGGATACTTCTGAAGTCTCCCAAGGGAATCAGTCCTCGTCTCGAGTGGGGGGCGCATGCGCATGCCTTTCCTCCCGAGCTGTAGCAGCAGTGTCATGCTTCCCGTCGCGGTGGATCAATGGATCTGTGGCTTTTCCTCTAGGCTTTTCCTAGAGGATTTCCCACGAGGCTTTCCCACAGGGCTTTCCCCCGTGCCACGTGGTGTGAGGCGATCCTCGGCATGAAAGTTTAGGCACTCTGTAAAAACAAGATCCTCTGGAATGGACTGAGACATCTGGGGACGCTTGAAATGGTGGCACGACCATGGAGTTCCTCTCTCCCTTCCTGTGGAGAGCGCCTCCACCTGAGATGCGACGGGAATGCCGGAAGTTCTTTCCGACCAAGCAGGGAAAGGATCCCTCATCTCTAGCTAGGAGGATGAAACGGGGCTACTCTGGATGTGGGCAGGACCCTCGTGTTTCTCTCGAGTGGAGATGGGAATTTCGGGGAACTTCTTGAGTTGCAGCAAGGGTGTGAAGGACCCTTTGGAAGTTCCAGAGATTAGATGTAATTAGCCTCGAGACACCTCATTGGAAATGGGCCTCATCTCGCCTGGAGGGGAGAACCTCCTGGATTTTCTCGAGTTGCGGCAGGTGCTCCCGACTTACGACGGGGACCTCAGGGACCCGCTCTGGTGGCTTCATCAAAGGTCCAGTCCCATGCCAGATGCTGGGGGGCTTCTCTTGATAACTCTCCTGTTGATGCCCGGGCCGAACAACTTGTGTGGATTCGGGGCCGGAACCTGAGGTTTCCTTCAGCAGTGGCTGACATGGATATTGGGGTTCTTCTGGAGTCTCACCTGGAGAGTCAATCCTCCTCTCAGTGAGGGCACGCACGTGTGCTTTCCTCCCGAGCTGTAGCAGCAGGGTCACGCTTCCCGTCGTGTGGATCAAGGGATCTGTGGCTTTCCCTGGAGGCTTTCCCACGAGGCTTTCTCACAGGGCTTTCCCTCGTGCCACCGTGGTGTGAGATTGATCCTCAGCGTGAAAGTCGAGGGCAGTGCAGGGAAAACAGGTTCCTCTGAATTGGACTGATGCTGGGAGCCAGTATGAGGACTCCCGCCCGTGATAACGTCATGAGGAAGAAAGCTGACATAGGCATGGTGTGTTCAGACTTCAGGGACCCCTCTGGAAGTTCCTACGCACGTACCCCAACAAAAATCTGCCGGCTTTTTTGCTCTGCTTTTCCACTCTTCTGACATTTTCTGGAAAAAGTCAATTCAGGGCTTTAGTCTTCTGCATTTGAAAGAGTGTTTCAATCCAAAAACCCCTCTGAATGCTTTCTAGCCTGCCTGCAGGACTCGTACAGCTGGGCATGTGATTGTTTGAGGCCTCCTTTCCCCAGGAGGCACAGGAAGCTTAAAGCATCCTAGGAATGTAGGGGCATCCGAGGAGTCAAAATCTTTATAATAGGACTGATTAAAAGTTTCATTTTTTTGGGTCAATGCTTGCTGCTAAATTTTCATATCCTTTATTTTTAGATAGAGTTGGTATATTAAAAAAACAAGTAGTAGACCTGGTATTAGCAACATTAGATCTTTGAGTTAAGTACCTTCTTTGTTATAACCCACTGCACCTTTGTTCTATAGAGATGTAACTTTAATGCTTTAAGGAAATGCAGATTAAAGAAAAACACTTCAGAGGAAACAAAATTAACATTCATTAAGGAAGAGAGCCAAAAAGTGTTTAACAAGCCTCTTGGCCAGAAGATAATGTAAATCACCAGAGACCTTTTGTATACAAAATGATGTACAGAAAGAGTCTGGGGTGCGAACGCTACATAATTTTGTGTTACCCATTGAACTCCATGTTTTATCAAAAGTATAAAAGGCTTTATGAACAATAAAGGATGGGGGCAGTTTCTCGGACCAGTTTCTCGAACTAGTCTCTCGGCCTGGTTTCTTGGGACTCAGGCTCCCCCCGTGTCTTTTTCTCTCTTTCTTCTTCTCTCCCTTTCCTTCTCTCTGCTTTTTACTTTAACTTAAGGCTGAATCTCCACCAGGGGCGCGGAGGCTCGCCAGGTCTACTTACTTGCCTGGCTGTTAAGACCTGCACGAAAGGGAGCTTAAGGCGAGGCACCCTTAGATATTCAAGCAGGGGCTGGTGGCCCAACGTAGATGGTGAAAATTCCTTGTCTGGAATTTTATTGGTCTTCCACGTAAACCAAGCTATTCAGCCCTTTTCCTCCAGTTAATACTTCTTACTACACTATAATTTCTTAATCTAATCTTACATTAATAAATAAAAAAGACTTTCCACGACAACGCCGTCCATCCGTCGAATTCCCTGGATCCAGCGGGGCTGGACCCCGGCAGACTGAGATATCTGGGGGACTCTTGGAATGGTGGCACAACCCTGGAGTTCCTCCGCCTTTCCTGTGGAGAGCGCCTCCTCATGAGATGCGACGGGAACACCGGGAATTCTTTCCCGAACATGCAGGGAAAGGATACCTGACCTCGAGGTATGAGGCGGAAACGGGGCTCCTCTGGATGTGGGCGGGATTCTCGTGCTTCCTCTCGAGTGGAGTCAGGTATGTCGGAGAACTTCTTGAGTTGCAGCAAGGGTGTGAAGGACCCTTTGGAAGTTCCAGATGTTAGGTATGGTTAGCCTCGAGACGCCTCAGAGGAAAAGGGCCTCATCTCGCCTGGAGGGGAGAACGTCCTGGATTTTCTCGAGTTGCGGCAGGTGCTCTTGACTTACTACGGGGACCTCAGGGACCCGCTCTGGTGACCTCAGGAAAGGCCAGTCCCCATGCAAGTTGCTCGGGGGCCTCTCGAGATTCCTCTCCCGTCGATGCCGGGGCCTAAGACCCTGTGTGGAGTCGGTGCCGGAACCTGAGGTTTCCTCTCCAGTGCTGACATGGATCTTGGGGTACTTCTGGAGTCTCCCCAGGGGAGTTAGTCGTCGTCTTGTGTGGGGGCATGAACGTGCGCTTTCCTCCCGAGCTGTAGCAGCAGTGCAACGCTTCCCTTCGCGTGGATCAAGGGATCTGTGGCTTTCCCTCGAGGCTTTCCCACGAGGCTTTCCCACAGGGCTGTCCCACGTGCCATCGTGGTGTGAGTCGATCCTCGGCTTAGAAATTCGAGGCAGTGCAGGGAAATCAGGTTTCCCTGAAATGGACTGAGACATCTGGGGGACTCTGGGAATGGTGGCACGACCCTGGAGTTCCTCTCGCCTTTCCTGTGGAGAGCGCCTCCTCTTGAGATGCGACAGGAACGCCGGGAATTCTTTCCCGACCACGCAGGGAAAGGATCCCTCCTCTCGAGCTAGGAGGCGGAAACGGGGCTCCTCTGGATGTGGGCGGGTCTCTGGTGCTTCCTCTCGAGTGGAGACGGGTATGTCGGGGAACTTCTTGAGTTGCAGCAAGGGTGTGAAGGACCTTTGGAAGTTCCAGAGGTTAGGTGTGATTAGCCTCGAGACGCCTCAGCGGAAATGGGCCTCATCTCGCCTGGAAGGGAGAACCTCCTGGATTTTCTCGAGTTGCGGCAGGTGCTCTCGACTTACGACGGGGACTTCAGGGACCCGCTCTGGTGGCCTCAGGAAAGGCCAGTCCCCATGCGAGTTGCTCGGGGGCCTCTCGGGATTCCTCTCCGTCGATGCCGGGGCCTAAGACCTTGTGTGGAGTCGGTGCCGGAACCTGAGGATTCCTCTCCAGTGCTGACATGGATCTTGGGGTACTCTGGGAGTCTCCCCAGGGGAGTCAGTCCTCGTCTCAAGTAGGGGGCATGCACGTGTCGCTTTCCTCCCGAACTGCTAGCAGCAGTGTCACGCTTCCCTTCGCGTGGATCAAGGGATCTAGTGGCTTTCCCTCGAGGCTTTCCCACGAGGCTTTCCACACGAGGCTTTCCCACAGGGCTGTCCCACGTGCCACCGTGGTGTGAGTCGATCCTCGGCTTGAAAGTCGAGGCAGTGCAGGGAAAACAGGTTTCCCTGGAATGGACTGAGACATCTGGGGGACTCTGGGAATGGTGGCACGACCCTGGAGTTCCTCTCGCCTTTCCTGTGGAGAGCGCCTCCTCTTGAGATGCGACGGGAATCGCCGGGAATTCTTGACCCGACCACGCAGGGAAAGGATCCCTCCTCTCGAGCTAGGAGGCGGAAACGGGGCTCCTCTGGATGTGGGCGGGACTCTCGTGCTTCCTCTCGAGTGGAGACGGGTATGTCGGGGAACTTCTTGAGTTGCAGCAAGGGTGTGAAGGACCCTTTGGAAGTTCCAGAGGTTTAGGTGTGATTAGCCTCGAGACGCCTCAGCTGGAAATGGGCCTCATCTCGCCTGAGAGGGGAGAACCTCCTGGATTTTCTCGAGTTGCGGCAGGTGCTCTCGACTTACGACGGGGACCTCAGGGACCCGCTCTGGTGGCCTCAGGAAAGGCCAGTCCCCATGCGAGTTGCTCGGGGGCCTCTCGGGATTCCTCTCCCGTCGATGCCGGGGCCTAAGACCTTGTGTGGAGTTCGGTGCCGGAACCTGAGGATTCCTCTCCAGTGCTGACATGGATCTTGGGGTACTTCTGGAGTCTCCCCAGTGGGAGTCAGTCCTCGTCTCGAGTGGGGGCATGCACGTGCGCTTTCCTCCCGAACTGTAGCAGCAGTGTCACGTTTCCCTTCGCGAGGATCAAGGGATCTGTGTCTTTCCCTCGAGGCTTCCCCACGAGTGTTTCCAACGAGGCTTTCCCACAGGGCTGTCCCACGTACCACCCTGGTGTGAGTCGATCCTCGGCTTGAAAGTCGAGGCAGTTCAGGGAAAACAGGTTTCCCTGAATGGACTCAGACATCTGGGGGAGTCTGGGAATTGGTGGCACGACCCTGGAGTTCCTCTCGCCTTTCCTGTGGAGAGCGCCTCCTCTTGAGATGCGACGGGAACGCCGGGAATTCTTGACCGACCAGGCAGGGAAAGGATCCCTACCTCTCGAGCTAGGAGGCGTAAACGGGGCTCCTCTGAATGTGGGCGGGACTCTCGTGCTTCCTCTCGAGTGGAGACGGGTATGTTGGGGAACTTCTTGAGTTGCAGCAAGGGTGTGAAGAACCTTGTGGAAGTTCCAGAGGTTTGGTGTGATTAGCCTCGAGACGCCGCATTGGAAATGGGCCTCATCTCGCCTAGAGGGGAGAACCTCCTGGATTTTCTCGAGTTGCGGCAGGTGCTCTCGACTTACGACGGGGACCTCAGGGACCCGCTCTGGTGGCCTCAGGAAAGGCCAGTCCCCATGCGAGATGCTCGCGGGCCTCTCGGGATTCCTCTCCCGTCGATGCCGGGGCTTAAGTCCTTGTGTGGAGTTGGTGCCGGAACCTGACGATTCCTCTCCAGTGCCGACATGGATCTGGGGGTACTTCTGGAGATCTCCCCAGGGGAGTCAGCCCTCGTCTCCAGTGGGGGCATGCACGTGCGCTTTCCTCCCGAGCTATAGCAGCAGTGTCGCGGTTCCCTTCGCGTGGATCAAGTGGTTCTGTGGCTTTCACTCGAGCTTTTCCCACAGGGCTCTCCCACGTGCCACCGTGGTGTGAGTCGATCCTTGGCTTGTAAGTGGAAGCAGTGCAGGGAAAACAGGTTTCCCTGGAATGGAACTGAGACATCTGGGGGATTCGGGGAATGGTGGCACGACCCTGGATTTCCTCTCGCCTTTCCTGTGGAGAGTGCCTCCTCTTGAGATGCGACAGGAACGCGGGGAATTCTTTCCCCACCACGCAGGGAAAGGATCCCTCCTCTCGAGATAGCAGGCAGGAACGGGGCTCCTCTGGATGTGGGCGGGACTCTCGTGCTTCCTCTCGAGTGGAGACGGGTATGTCGGGGAACTTCTTGAGTTGCAGCAAGGGTGTGAAGGACCCTTTGGTAGTTCCAGAGGTAAGATGTGATTAGCCTCGAGACGACTCAGCGGAAATGGGGCACATCTCGCCTGGAGGGGAGAACCTCCTGGATTTTCTCGAGTTGCGGCAAGGGCTCTCGACTTACGACGGGGACCTCAGGGACCCGTACTGGTGGCCGCAGGAAAGGCCAGTCCCCATGCGAGTTGCTCGGGGGCCTCTCGGGATTCCTCTCCCGTCGATGCCGGGGCCTAATATCTTGTGTGGAGTTGGTGCCGGACCTGTGGATTCCTCTCCTGTGCTGACATGGATCTTGGGGTACGTCTGGAGACTACCCAGGGGAGTCACTCCTCGTCTCGAGTGGGGGCATGCACGTGCCCTTTCCTCCCGAGCTCTAGGAGCAGTGTCACGCTTCCTTCAGGTGGATCAAGGGATCAGGGGCTTTCCCTCGAGGCTTTCCCACGAGGCTTTCCCACAAGGCTTTATCACAGGGCTGTCCCACGTGCCACCGTGGTGTGAGTCGATCCTCGGCTTGAAAGTCGAGGCAGTGCAGGGAACACAGATTTCCCTGGAATGGACTGAGACATCTGGGGGACTCTGGGAATGGTGGCACGACCCTGGAGTTCCTCTCGCCTTTCCTGTGGAGAGCGCCTCCTCTTGAGATGCGACGGGAACGCCGGGAATTCTTTCCCGACCACGCAGGGACAGGATCCCGCCTCTCGAGCTAGGAGTCGGAATTGGGGCTCCTCTGGATGTGGGCAGAACTCTCGTGCATCCTCTCGAGTGGAGACGGGTATGACGGGGAACTTGTTGAGTTGCAGCAAGGGTGTGAAGGACCCTTTGGCTGTTCGAGACGTTAGGTGTGATTAGACTCGAGACGCCTCAGCGGAAATGGGCTTCATCTCGCCTGGAGGGAAGAATCTCCTGGATTTTCTCGAGTTGCGGCAGGTGCTCTCGACTTACGACGGGGACCTCAGGGACCCGCTCTGGTGGCCTCAGGAAAGGCCAGTCCCCATGCGAGTTGCTCGGGGGCCTCTCGGGATTCCTCTCCCGTCGATGCCGGGGCCTAAGACCTTGTGTGGAGTTGTTGCCGGAACCTGACGATTCCTCTCCAGTGCCGACATGGATCTTGGGGTACTTCTGGAGTCTCCCCAGTGGAGTCAGTCCTCGTCTCCAGTAGGGGCATGCACGTGCGCTTTCCTCCCGAGCTGTAGCAGCAGTGTAACGATTCCATAGGCGTGGACCAAGGGATCTGTGGCTTTCGCTTGAGGCTTTCCCACGAGGCTTTCCCACGAGGCTTTCCCACAGGGCTGTCCCACGTGCCACCGTGGTGTGAGTCGATCCTAGGCTTGAAAGTCGAGGCAGTACAGGGAAAACAGGTTTGCCTGAATGGACTGAGACATCTGGGGGACTCTGGGAATGGTGGCACGACCCTGGAGTTCCTCTCGCCTTTCCTGAGGAGAGCGCCTCCTCTTGAGATGCGACGGGAATGCCGGAATTCTTTCCCGACCACTCAGGGAAAGGATCCCTCCTCTCGAGCTAGTAGGCGGAAACGGAGATACTCTGGATGTGGGCGGGACTCTCGTGCTTCCTCTCGAGTGGAGACGGGTATGTCGGGGAACTTCTTGAGTTGCAGGAAGGGTGTGAAATACCGTTTGGAAGTTCCAGAGGTTAGGTGTGATTAGCCTCGAGACGCCTCAGCGGAAATGGGCCTCATCTCGCCTGGAGATGAGAACCTCCTGGATTTTCTCGAGTTGAGGCAGGTGCTCTCGACTTACGACGGGGACCTCAGGGACCCGCTCTGGTGGCCTCAGGAAAGGCCAGTCCCCATGCTAGTTACTCGGGGGCCTCTCGGGATTCCTCTCCCATCGATGCCAGGGCCTAAGACCTTGTGTGGAGTCGATGCCGGAACCTGAGGATTCCTCTCCAGTGCTGACATGGATCTTGGGGTACTTCTGGAGTCTCCTCAGGGGAGTCAGTCCTCGTCTCGACTGGGGGCCTGGAAGTGCGCTTTCCTCTCGAGCTGTAGCAGCAGTGTCACCCTTCCCTTCGCTTGGATCAAGGGATCTGTGGCTTAGCCTCAAGGCTTTCCCATGAGCCTTTCCCACGAGGCTTTCCCACGGGGCTGTCCCACGTGCTACCGTGGTGTGAGTCGATCCTCGGCTTGAAAGTGAAGGCAGTGCAGGGAAAACAGGTTTCCCTGAAATTGACTGAGACATCTGGGGTACTCTGGGAATGGTGGCACGACCCTGGAGTTCCTCTCGCCTTTCCTGTGGAGAACGCCTCCTCTTGAGATGTGACAGAAACGCCGGTTAATTCTTTCCCGACCACGCAGGGAAAGGATACCTCCTCTCGAGCTAGGAGGCGGAAACCGGGCTCCTCTGGATGTGGGCAGGAATCTCGTGCTTCCCCTCGAGTGGAGACGGGTAATTCGGGGATTTTCTTGAGTTGCAGCAAGGGTGTGAAGGACCCTTTTTAAATTCCAGAGGTTAGGTGTGATTAGCCTCGAGACGCCTCAGCGGAAATGGGCCTCATCTCTCCTGGAGGGGAGAACCTCCTGGATTTTCTCGAGTTGCGGCAGGTGCTCTTGACTTACGACGGGGACTTCAGGGACCTGCTCTGCTGGCCTCAGGAAAGGCCAGTCCCCATGCGAGT
Organism: Capra hircus; assembly: GCF_001704415.2. Classification (NCBI taxonomy): domain Eukaryota; kingdom Metazoa; phylum Chordata; class Mammalia; order Artiodactyla; family Bovidae; genus Capra; species Capra hircus. The sequence continues at coordinate 8,774 of NW_017214500.1, forward strand.
TGCTCGGGGGCCTCTCGGGATTACTCTTCCGTCGATGCCGGGGCCTAAGACATTGTGTGGAGTCGGTGCCGGAACCTGAGGATTCCTCCCCAGTGCTGACATGGATCTTGAGGGACTTCTGGAGTCTCCCCAGGGGAGTCAGTCCTCATCTCGAGTGGGGGCATGCACGTGCGCTTTCCTCCCGAGCTGTAGCAGCAGTGTCACGTTTCCCTTGGCGTGGATCAAGGGATCTGTGGCTTTCTCTCGAGGCTTTCCCACGAGGCTTTCCCACGAGGCTTTCCCACAAGGATTTCCCACAGGGCTGTCCCACGTGCCGCCGAGGTGTGAGTCGATCTCGGCTTGAACGTCGTGGCAGTGCAGGGAAAACAGGTTTCCCTGGAATGGACTGAGACATCTGGGGGACTCTGGGAATGGAGGCACGACCCTGGAGTTCCTCTTGCCTTTCCTGTGGAGAGCGTCTCCTCTTGAGATGCGACGGGAACGCCGGGAATTCTTTCCCGACCACCCAGGGAAAGGATCCCTCCTCTCGATTTAGGAGGCGGAATCGGGGCTCCTCTGGATGTGGGCGGGACTCTCGTGCTTCCTCTCGAGTGGAGACGGGTATGTCGGGGAACTCCTTGATTTGCAGCAAGGGTGTGAAAGACTCTATGGAAGTTCCAGAGGTTAGGTGTGATTAGCCTCGAGACTCGTCAGCGGAAATGGGCCTCATCTCGCCTGGACGGGAGAAACTCCTGGATTTTCTTGAGTTGCGGCAGGTGCTCTCGACTTACGACGGGGACCTCAGGGACCCGCTCTGGTGGCCTCAGGAAAGGCCAGTCCCCATGCTAGTTACTCGGGGGCCTCTCGGGATTCCTCTCCCGTCGATGCCGGGGCCTAAGACCTTGTGTGGAGTCGATGCCGGAACCTGAGGATTCCTCTCCAGTGCTGACATGGATCTTGGGGTACTTGTGGAGTCTCCTCAGTGGAGTCAGTCCTCGTCTCGAGTGGGGGCATGCACGTGCGCTTTCCTCCCGAACTGTAGCAGCAGTGTCACGGTTCCCTTCGCGAGGATCAAGGGATCTGTGTCTTTCCCTCGAGGCTTCCCCACGAGTGTTTCCCACGAGGCTTTCGCACAGGGCTGTCCCACGTGCCACCCTGGTGTGAGTCGATCCTCGGCTTGAAAGCCGAGGCAGTGCAGGGAAAACAGGTTTCCCTCAATGGACTCAGACATCTGGGGGAGTCTGGGAATGGTGGCACGACCCTGGAGTTCCTCTCGCCTTTCCTGTGGAGAGCACCTCCTTTTGAGATGCGACGGGAATGCGGGGAATTCTTTCCCGACCGCGCAGGGAAAGGATCCCTCCTCTCGAATAGGAGGCGGAATCCGGGGCTCCTCTGGATATGGGCGGGACTCTCGTGCTTCCTCTCGAGTGGAGACGGGTATGCCGGGGAACTTCTTGAGTTGCAGCAAGGGTGTGAAGGACCCTTTGGAAGTTCCAGAGGTTAGGTGTGATTAGCCTCGAGACGCCTCAGCGGAAATGGACCTCATCTCGCCTGGAGGGGAGAACCTCCTGGATTTTCACGAGTTGGGGCAAGTGCTCTCGACTTACGACGGGGACTTCAGGGACCCGCTCTGCTGGCCTCAGGAAAGGCCAGTCCCCATGCGAGTTGCTCGGGGGCTTCTCGGGATTCCTCTCCCGTCGATGCCGGGGCCTAAGACCTTGTATGGAGTCGGTGCCGGAACCTGAGGATTCCTCTCCAGTGCTGACATGGATCTTGGGGTACTTCTGGAGTCTCCCCAGGGGAGTCAGTCCTCGTCTCGAGTGGGGGCCTGGAAGTGCGCTTTCCTCTCGAGCTGTAGCAGCAGTGTCACCCTTCCCTTCGCTTGGATCAAGGTATCTGTGGCTTAGCCTCAAGACTTTCCCACGAGCCTTTCCCACGAGGCTTTCCCACGGGCCTGTCCCACGTGCTACCGTGGTGTGAGTCGATCCTCGGCTTGAAAGTGAAGGCAGTGCAGGGAAAACAGGTTTCCCTGAAATTGACTGAGACATCTGGGGGACTCTGGGAATTGTGGCACCACCCTGGAGTTCCTCTCGCCTTTCCTGTGGAGAGCGCCTCCTCTTGAGATGGACGGGAACGCCGGGAATCTTCCCCACCACGCAGGGAAAGGATTCCTCCTCTCGAACTAGGAGGCGGAAACAGGGCTCCTCTGGATGTTGGCGGAACTCTCGTTCTTCCTCTCGAGTGGAGACGGGTATGTCGGGGAACTTCTTGAGTTGCAGCAAGGGTGTGAAGGACCCTTTGGAAGTTCCAGATGATAGATGTGATTAGCCTCGAGACACCGCAGTGGAAATTGGCCTCATCTCGCCTGGAGGGGAGAACCTCCTTGATTTTCTCGAGTTGCGGCAGGTGCTCTCAACTTACTACGGGGACCTCAGGGACCCGCTCTGGTGGCCTCAGGAAAGGCCAGTCCCCAAGCGAGTTGCTCGGGGGCCTCTCGGGATTCCTCTCCCGTCGATGCCGGGGCCTAAGATCTTGTGTGGAGTCGGTGTCGGAACATGAGGATTCCTCTCCAATTCTGACATGGATCTTGGGGTACTTCTGGCAGTCTCCCCAGGGGAGTCAGTCCTCGTCTCGAGGGGGGGATGCACGTGTGCTTTCCTCCCGAGCTGTAGCAGCAGTGTCGTGCTTCTCTTCGCGTGGATCAAGGGATCTGTGGCTTTCCCTTGACTCTTTCCCACGAGGCTTTCCCACGAGTTTTTCCCACAGGGCTGTCCCACATGCCACCGTGGTGTGAGTCGATCCTCGCCTTGAAAGTCGAGGCAGTGCAGGGAATACAGGTTTCCCTGGAATGGACTGAGACATGTGGGGGACTCTGGGAATGGTGGCACGAACCTGGAGTTCCTCTCGCCTTTCCTGTGGAGAGCGCCTCCTCTTGAGATGGACGGGAATGCCGGGAATCCTTCCCCACCACGCAGGGAAAGGATTCCTCCTCTCGAACTAGGAGGCGGAAACAGGGCTCCTCTGGATGTTGGCGGAACTCTCGTGCTTCCTCTCGAGTGGAGACGGGTATGTCGGGGAACTTCTTGAGTTGCAGCAAGGGTGTGAAGGACCCTTTGGAAGTTCCAGATGATAGATGTGATTAGCCTCGAAACGCCGCAGAGGAAATTGGCCTCATCTCGCCTGGAGGTGAGAACCTCCTGGATTTTCTCGAGTTGCGGCAGGTGCTCTCAACTTACGACGGTGACCTCAGGGACCCGCTCTGGTGGCCTCAGGAAAGGCCAGTCCCCAAGCGAGTTGCTCGGGGGCCTCTCGGGATTCCTCTCCCGTCGATGCCAGGGCCTAAGACCTTGTGTGGAGTTGATGCCGGAACCTGAGGATTCCTCTCCAGTGCTGACATGGATCTTGGGGTACTTGTGGAGTCTCCTCAGTGGAGTCAGTCCTCGTCTCGAGTGGGGGCATGCACGTGCGCTTTCCTCCCGAACTGTAGCAGCAGTGTCACGTTTCCCTTCGCGAGGATCAAGGGATCTGTGATCTTTCCCTCGAGGCTTTCCCCACGAGTGTTTCCAACGAGGCTTTCCCACAGGGCTGTCCCACGTACCACCCTGGTGTGAGTCGATCCTCGGCTTGAAAGTCGAGGCAGTGCAGGGAAAACAGGTTTCCCTGGAATGGACTCAGACATCTGGGGGAGTCTGGGAATGGTGGCACGACCCTGGAGTTCCTCTCGCCTTTCCTGTGGAGAGCGCCTCCTCTTGAGATGCGACGGGAACGCCGGGAATTCTTTCCCGACCACGCAGGGAAAGGATCCCTCCTCTCGAGCTAGGAGGCGGAAACGGGGCTCCTCTGGATGTGGGCGGGACTCTCGTGCTTCCTCTCGAGTGGAGACGGGTATGTCGGGGAACTTCTTGAGTTGCAGCAAGGGTGTGAAGGACCCTTTGGAAGTTCCAGAGGTTAGGTGTGATTAGCCTCGAGACGCCTGCAGCGGAAATGGGCCTCATCTCGCCTGGAGGGGAGAACCTCCTGGATTTTCTCGAGTTGCGGCAGGTGCTCTCGACTTACGACGGGGACCTCAGGGACCCGCTCTGGTGGCCTCAGGAAAGGCCAGTCCCCATGCGAGTTGCTCGGGGCCTCTCGGGATTCCTCTCCCGTCGATGCCGGGGCCTAAGATCTTGTGTGGAGTCGGTGCCGGAACCTGAGGATTCCTCTCCAGTGCTGACATGGATCTTGGGGTACTTCTGGAGTCTCCCCAGGGGAGTCAGTCCTCGTCTCGAGTGGGGGCATGCACGTGCGCTTTCCTCCCGAGCTGTAGCAGCAGTGTCACGCTTCCCTTCGCGTGGATCAAGGGATCTGTGGCTTTCCCTCGAGGCTTTCCCACGAGGCTTTCCCACGAGGCTTTCCCACAGGGCTGTCCCACGTGCCACCGTGGTGTGAGTCGATCCTCGGCTTGAAAGTCGAAGGCAGTGCAGGGAAAACAGGTTTCCCTGGAATGGACTGAGACATCTGGGGGACTCTGGGAATGGTGGCACGACCCTGGAGTTCCTCTCGCCTTTCCTGTGGAGAGCGCCTCCTCTTGAGATGCGACGGGAATGCCGGGAATTCCTTTCCCCACCACGCAGGGAAAGGATTCCTCCTCTCGAGCTAGGAGGCGGAAACGGGGCTCCTCTGGATGTGGGCGGAACTCTCGTGCTTCCTCTCGAGTGGAGACGGGTATGTCGGGGAACTTCTTGAGTTGCAGCAAGGGTGTGAAGGACCCTTTGGAAGTTCCAGATGTTAGATGTGATTAGCCTCGAGACGCCTCAGCGGAAATGGGCCTCATCTCGCCTGGAGGGGAGAACCTCCTGGATTTTCTCGAGTTGCGGCAGGTGCTCTCGACTTACGACGGGGACCTCAGGGACCCGCTCTGGTGGCCTCAGGAAAGGCCAGTCCCCATGCGAGTTGCTCGGGGGCCTCTCGGGATTCCTCTCCCGTCGATGCCGGGGCCTAAGATCTTGTGTGGAGTCGGTGCCGGAACCTGAGGATTCCTCTCCAGTGCTGACATGGATCTTGGGGTACTTCTGGAGTCTCCCCAGGGGAGTCAGTCCTCGTCTCGAGTGGGGGCATGCACGTGCGCTTTCCTCCCGAGCTGTAGCAGCAGTGTCACGCTTTCCCTTCGCGTGGATCAAGGGATCTGTGGCTTTCCCTCGAGGCTTTCCCACGAGGCTTTCCCACGAGGCTTTCCCACAGGGCTGTCCCACGTGCCACCGTGGTGTGAGTCGATCCTCGGCTTGAAAGTCGAGGCAGTGCAGGGAAAACAGGTTTCCCTGGAATGGACTGAGACATCTGGGGGACTCTGGGAATGGTGGCACGACCCTGGAGTTCCTCTCGCCTTTCCTGTGGAGAGCGCCTCCTCTTGAGATGCGACGGGAACGCCGGGAATTCTTTCCCGACCACGCAGGGAAAGGATTCCTCCTCTCGAAGCTAGGAGGCGGAAACAGGGCTCCTCTGGATGTGGCGGAACTCTCGTGCTTCCTCTCGAGTGGAGACGGGTATGTCAGGGGAACTTCTTGAGTTGCAGCAAGGGTGTGAAGGACCCTTTGGAAGTTCCAGATGATTAGATGTGATTAGCCTCGAGACGCCGCAGTGGAAATGGGCCTCATCTCGCCTGGAGGGGAGAACCTCCTGGATTTTCTCGAGTTGCGGCAGGTGCTCTCGACTTACGACTGGGGATCTCAGGGACCCGCTCTGGTGGCCTCAGGAAAGGCCAGTCCCCATGCGAGTTGCTCGGGGCCTCGAGACGAGGACTGGACCTCCCCTGGGAGACTCCAGAAGTACCCCAAGATCCATGTCAGCACTTGGAGGAATCCTCAGGTTCCGGCCACGCTCCACCAATCTTAGGCCCCGGACTCGACGGGAGA
>NW_017214501.1:0-14641 GCF_001704415.2 Capra hircus
AATGGTGGCACGACCATGGAGTTCCTCTCTCCCTTCCTGTGGAGAGCGCCTCCACCTGAGATGCGACGGAATGCCGGAAGTTCTTTCCCGACCAAGGGAAAGGATCCCTCATCTCTAGCTAGAGGATGAAACGGGGCTACTCTGGATGTGGGCAGGACCCTCGTGTTTCCTCTCGAGTGGAGATGGAATGTCGCGGGAACTTCTTGAGTTGCAGCAAGGGTGTGAAGGACCCTTTGGAAGTTCCAGAGATTAGATGTAATTAGCCCTCGAGGACACCTCATTGGAAATGGGCCTCATCTCGCCTGGAGGGGAGAACCTCCTGGATTTTCTCGAGTTGCGGCAGGTGCTCCCGACTTACGACGGGGACGTCAGGGACCCGCTCTGGTGGCTTCATCAAAGGCCAGTCCCCATGCCAGATGCTGGGGGCTTCTCTTGATAACTCTCCTGTTGATGCCCGGGCCGAACAACTTGTGTGGTTCGGGGCCGGAACCTGAGGTTTCCTCTGCAGTGCTGACATGGATATTGGGGTTCTTCTGGAGTCTCCCCTGGAGAGTCAATCCTCCTCTCAAGTGAGGGCACGCACGTGTGCTTTCCTCCCGAGCTGTAGCAGCAGGGTCACGCTTCCCGTCGTGTGGATCAAGGGATCTGTGGCTTTCCCTGGAGGCTTTCCACGAGGCTTTCTCACAGGGCTTTCCTCGTGCCACCGTGGTGTGAGTTGATCCTCAGCGTGAAAGTCGAGGCAGTGCAGGAAAACAGGTTCCTCTGGATTGGACTGATGCTGGGAGCCAGTATGAGGACTCCCGTCCGTGATAACGTCATGAGGAAGAAAACTGACATAGGCATGGTGTGTTCAGACTTCAGGGACCCCTCTGGAAGTTCCTACGCACATACCCCAACAAAAATCTGCCGGCTTTTTTGCTCTGCTTTTCCACTCTTCTGACATTTTCTGGAAAAAGTCAATTCAGGGCTTTAGTCTTCAGCATTTGAAAGATGTTCAATCCAAAAACCCCTCTGAATGCTTTCTAGCCTGCCTGCAGGACTCGTACAGCTGGGCATGTGATTGTTTGAGGCCTCCTTTCCCAGGAGGCACAGGAAGCTTAAAGCATCCTAGGAATGTAGGGGCATCCGAGGAGTCAAAATCTTTATAATAGGACTGATTAAAAGTTTCATTTTGGGTCAATGCTTGCTGCTAAATTTCATATCCTTTATTTTTAGATAGAGTTGGTATATTAAAAAAAACAAGTAGTAGACCTGGTTTAGGAACATTAGATCTTTGAGTTAAGTACCTTCTTTGTTATAAACCCACTGCACCTTTGTTTTATAGAGATGTAACTTTAATGCTTTAAGGAAATGCAGATTAAAGAAAAACACTTCAGAGGAAACAAAATTAACATTCATTAAGGAAGAGAGCCAAAAAGTGTTTAACAAGCCTCTTGGCCAGAAGATAATGTAAATCACCAGAGACCTTTTGTATACAAAATGATGTACAGAAAGAGTCTGGGGTGCAAACGCTACATAATTTTGTGTTACCCATTGAACTCCATGTTTTATCAAAAGTATAAAAGGCTTTATGAACAATAAAGGATGGGCCAGTTTCTCGGACCAGTTTCTCGAACTAGTCTCTCGGCCTGGTTTCTTGAGACTCAGGCTCCCCCCCGTGTCTTTTTTCTCTCTTTCTTCTTCTCTCCCTTTCCTTCTCTCTGCTTTTTACTTTAACTTCAGGCTGAATCTCCACCAGGGGCGCGGAGGCTCGCCAGGTCTACTTACTTGCCTGCTGTTAAGACCTGCACGAAAGGGAGCTTAAGTGAGGCACCCTTAGATATTCAAGCAGGGGCTGGTGGCCCAACGTAGATGGTGAAAATTCTTTGTCTGGAATTTTATTGGCCTTCCACGTAACCAAGATATTCAGCCCTTTTCCTCCAGTTAATCTTCTTACTACACTATAATTTCTTAATCTAATCTTACATTAATAAATAAAAAAGACTTTCCACGACAACGCCGTCATCCGTCGAATTCCCTGGATCCAGCGGGGCTGGACCCCGGCAGACTGAGATATCTGGGGACACTTGGAATGGTGGCATGACCTGGAGTTCTCCGCCTTTCCTGTGGAGAGCGCCTCCTCATGAGATGCGACGGAACACCGGGAATTCTTTCCGAACATGCAGGGAAAGGAACCTGACCTCGAGGTATGAGGCGGAAACGGGGCTCCTCTGGATGTTGGCGGGATTCTCGTGCTTCCTCTCGAGTGGAGTCAGGTAGTCGGGAACTTCTTGAGTTGCAGCAAGGGTGTGAAGGACCCTTTGGAAGTTCCAGATGTTAGGTATGGTTAGCCTCGAGACGCCTCAGAGGAAAAGGGCCTCATCTCGCCTGGAGGGGAGAACCTCCTGGATTTTCTCGAGTTGCGGCAGGTGCTCTTGACTTACTACGGGGACCTCAGGGACCCGCTCTGGTGGCCTCAGGAAAGGCCAGTCCCCATGCGAGTTGCTCTGGGCCTCTCGGGATTCCTCTCCCGTCGATGCCGGGGCCTAAGACCCTGTGTGGAGTCGGTGCCGGAAACTGAGGTTCCTCTCCAGTGCTGACATGGATCTTGGGGTACTTCTGAGTCTCCCCAGGGGAGTCAGTCTCGTCTCGTGTGGGGGCATGAACGTGCGCTTTCCTCCCGAGCTGTAGCAGCAGTGCACGCTTCCCTTCGCGTGGATCAAGGGATCTGTGGCTTTCCCTCGAGGCTTTCCCACGAGGCTTTCCCACAGGCTGTCCCACGTGCCACCGTGGTGTGAGTCGATCCTCGGCTTGAAAATTCGAGGCAGTGCAGGGAAATCAGGTTTCCCTGAAATGGACTGAGACATCTGGGGGACTCTGGGAATGGTGGCACGACCCTGGAGTTCCTCTCGCCTTTCCTGTGGAGAGCGCCTCCTCTTGAGATGCGACAGGAACGCCCGGAATTCTTTCCCGACCACGCAGGGAAAGGATCCTTCCTCTCGAGCTAGGAGGCGGAAACGGGGCTCCTCTGGATGTGGGCGGGTCTCTGGTGCTTCCTCTCGAGTGGAGACGGGTATGTCGGGGAACTTCTTGAGTTGCAGCAAGGGTGTGAAGGGTCCTTTGGAAGTTCCAAAGGTTTAGGTGTGATTAGCCTCGAGACGCCTCAGCAGAAATGGGCCTCATCTCGCCTGGAGGGGAGAACCTCCTGGATGTTCTCAAGTTTTGGAATGTGCTCTCGACTTACGACGGGGACCTCAGGGACCCGCTCTGGTGGCCTCAGGAAAGGCCAGTCCCCAAGCGAGTTGCTCGGGGGCCTCTCGGGATTCTTCTCCCGTCGATGCCGGGGGCCTAAAACCTTGTGTGGAGACGGTGCCGGAACCTGAGGATTCCTCTCCAGTGCTGACATGGATCTTGGGGTATTTCTGGAGTCTCCCCAGGGGAGTCAGTCCTCGTCTCGAGTGGGGGCATGCACGTGCGCTTTCCTCCCGAGCTGTAGCAGCAGTGTCACGCTTCCCTTCGCCTGGATCAAGGGATCTGTGCCTTTCCCTTGAGGCTCTCCCACGAGGCTTTCCCAGAAGGCTTTCTCCACAGGGCTGTCCCACGTGCCACCGTGGTGTGAGTCGATCCTCGGCTTGAAAGTCGCGAAAATCGAGGGAAAACAGATTTCCCTGGAATGGACTTAGACATCTGCGGGACTCTGGGAATGGTGGCAAGACCCGGGAGTTCCTCTCCCCTTCCAGTGGAGAGCGCCTCCTCTTGAGATGCGACGGGAATGCCGGGAATTCTTTCCCGACCACGCAGGGAAAGGATCCCTCCTCTCGAGCTAGGAGGCGGAAACGGGGCTCCTCTGGATGTGGGCGGGCTCTCGTGCTTACTCTGGAGTAGAGACGGGAATGTCGGGGAACTTCTTGAGTTGCAGCAAGGGTGTGAAGGACCCTTTGGAAGTTCCAGAGGTTAGGTGTGATTAGCCTCGAGACGCCTCAGCGGAAATGGGCCTCATCTCGCCTGGAGGGGACAACCTCCTGGATTGTTTCTAGTTGCGGCAGGTCCTCTCGTCTTACGACGGAGACCTCAGGGACCCGCTCTGGGGGCCTCAGGAAAGGCCAGTCCCCATGCGAGTTGCTCGGGGCCTCTCGGGATTTCTCTGCCGTCCATGCCGGGGCTTAAGACCTTGTGTGGAGTCGGAGCCGGAACGTGAGGATTACTCTCCAGTGCTGACATGGATCTTGGGGTACCTCCGGAGTCTCCCCAGGGGAGTCAGTCCTCGTCTCAAGTAGGGGCATGCACGTGTGCTTTCCTCCCGAATTGCAGCAGCAGTGTCACGCTTCCCTTCCCGAGGATCAAGGGATCAGTGGCTTTCCCTCGGGGCTTTCCCATGAGGCTTTCACACGAGGCTTTCCCACAGGGCTGTCCCACGTGCCACCGTGGTGTGAGTCGATCCTCGGCTTGAAAGTTGAGGCAGTGCAGGGAAAACAGGTTTCCCTGGAATGGACTGAGATATCTGGGGCACTCTGGGAATGGTGGCACCACCCTGGAGTTCCTCTCGCCTTTCCTGTGGAGAGCGCCTCCTCTTGAGTTGCGACGGGAACGCCGGGAATTCTTTCCCGACCACGCAGGGAAAGATCCCTCCTCTCGAGCTAGGAGGCGGAAACGGGGCTCCTCTGGATGAGGGAGGGACTCTCGTGCTTCGTCTCGAGTGGAGACGGGTATGTCGGGGAACTTCTTGACTTGCAGCAAGGGTGTGAAGGACCCTTTGGAAGTTCCAGAGGTTAGGTGTGATTAGCCTCGAGACGCTGCTGCGGAAATGGGCCTAATCTCGCTTGGAGGGGAGAACCTCCTGGATTTTCTCGAGTTGCGGCAGGTGCTCTCGACTTATGATGGTGACCTCAGTGACCCGCTCTGGTGGCCTCAGGAAAGGCCAGTCCCCAGCGAATTGGTCGACGGCATCTCGGGATTCCTCTCCTGTCGATGCCGGGGCCTAAGACCTTGTGTGGAGTCGGTGCCGGAACCTGAGGTTTCCTCTCCGGTGCTGACATGGATCTTAGGGTATTTCTGGAGTCTCCCCAGGGGAGTCAGTCCTCGTCTCGTATTGGGGCATGCACGTGCGATTTCCTCTCGAGCTGTAGCAGCAGTGTCACGCTTCCCTTCGCGTGGAACAAGGGATCTGTGCCTTTCCCTCAAGGCTTGCCCAGGAGGCTTTCCCACAGGGCTGTCCCACGAGCCACCATGGTGTGAGTCAATCCTCGGCTTGAAAGTCGAGGCAGTGCAGGGAAAACAGGTTTCCCTGGAGTGGACTGAGACATCTGGGGGACTCTGGGAATGGTGGCACGACCCTGGAGTTCCTCTCGCCTTTCCTGTGGAGAGCGCCTCCTCTTGAGATGCGACGGAAACGCCGGGAATTCTTTCCCGACCACGCAGGGGAAGGATCCCTCCTCTCGAGCTAGGAGGCGGAAACGGGGCTCCTCTGGATGAGGGCGGGACTCTCGTGCTTCCTCTCGAGTGGAGACGGGCATGTCATGGAACTTCTTGAGTTGCAGCAAGGGTGTGAAGGACCCTTTGGAAGTTCCAGAGGTTAGGTGTGATTAGCCTCGAGACGCCTCAGCGGAAATGGGCCTCATCTCGCCTGGAGGGGGAACCTCCTGGATTTTCTCGAGTTGCGGCAGGTGCTCTCAACTTACGCCGGGGACCTCAGGGACCCGCCTTGGTGGCCTCAGGAAAGGCCAGTCCCCATGCGAGTTGCTCGGGGGCCTCTCGGGATTCCTCTCCCGTCGATGCCAGGGCCTAAGACTGCCGGGAGCCAGCGTGAGGAAGCCCGCCCGTGACAAGGTCATGAGGAAGGAAGCTGACATACGCAAGGCGTGCTCAGACTTCAGGGACCCCTCTGGAAATTTTTAAGCATGTACCCCAACAAAAATCTGCCGGTTTTTGTGCTCTGCTTTTTCACTCTTCTGACCTTTTCTGGAAAAAGTCAATTCAGCGCGTTAGTCTTCTGCATTATAAAGAGTGTTTCAATCCAAAAACCCTCTGATGGCTTTCTAGCCTGCCTGTAGGACTCGTACAGCTGCGCTTGTGATTGTTTGAGGCCTCCTGACCGCAGGAGGCACAGGAAGCTTAAAACATCCTACGAATGCAGGAGCTTTCGAGGAGTCAAAATCTTTAGAATAGGACTGATTAAAAGTTTCATTTTTTGGGTCAATGCTTGCTGCCAAATTTTCATATCCTTTATTTTTAGATATAGTTGGTATATAGAAAAACAAGTAGTAGACCTGGTATTAGCAACATTAGATCTTTGCAGTTAAGTACATTCTTTGTTATAACCCACTGCACCTTTGTTCTATATGAGATGTAACTTTAATGCTTTAAGGAGATGCAGATTAAAGAAAAACACTTCAGGGGAAACAAAATTAACATTCATTAAGGAAGAGAGCCAAAAAGTGTTAACAAGCTTCTTGGCCAGAAGATAATGTAAATCACCTGAGACCTTTTGTATACAAAATGATATACAGAAAGAATCTGGGTTGTGAACGCTACATAATTTTGTGTTATCCATTGATCTTGTTTTATCAAAAGTATAAAAGGCCTTCTGAACAATAAAGGAGGAGGCCAGGGGCCGGGGGCCAGTTTCTCGGACCAGCTTCTCGAACTAGTCTCTCAGCCTGGTTTCTTGGGACTCTGGCTCCCCCCGTGTCTTTCTCTCTCTTTCTTCTTCTCTACCTTTCCTTCTCTCTGCTCTTTACTTTAACTTCAGGCTGAATCTCCACCTGGAGTGCGGAGGCTCGCCAGGTCTACTTACTTGCCCTGGCTGTTAAGACCCGCACGAAAGGGAGCTTAAGGCGAGGCACCCTTAGATATTCAAGCGGGCGCCGGTGGCCCAACGTAGGTGGTGCAAATTCCTTGTCTGGAATTTTATTGGCCTTCCGAGTAAACCAAGCTATTCAGCCCTCTTCCTCCACTTAATCTTCTTACCACACTATAGTTTCCTAATCTAATCTTACATTAATAAATAAACAAGACTTTCCATGACAACGCCATCCACCCTTCGAATTCCCTGGATGCACCGGGGCTGGACCCCGGCATAAGACCTTGTGTGGAGTCGGTGCCGGAAACTGAGGATTCCTCTCCAGTGCTGACATGGATCTTGGGATACTTCTGGAGTCTCCCCAGGGTAGTCAGTCTTTGTCGCGAGTGGGGGCATGCACGTGCCCTTTCCTCCCGAGCTGTAGCAGCAGTGTCACGCTTCCCTTCGCGGGGATCAAGGGATCTGTGGCTTTCCCTCGAGGCTTGCCCACGAGGCTTTCGCACAGGGCTGTCCCACGTGCCACCATGGTGTGAGTCGATCCTCGGCTTGAAAGTCGTGGCAGTGCAGGGAAAACAGGTTTCCCTGGAATGGACTGAAATATCTGGGGGACTCTGGGAATGGTGGCACGACCCTGGAGTACCTCTCGCCCTTCCTGTGGAGAGCCCCTCCCCTTGAGATGCGACGGGAACGCCGGGAATTCTTTCCCGACCACGCAGGGAAAGGATCCCTGCTCTCGAGCTAGGAGGCGGAAACGGGGCTCCTCTGGATGAGGGAGGGACTCTCCTGATTCCTCTCGAGTGGAGACAGGTATGTCGGGGAACTTCTTGAGTTGCAGCAAGGGTGTGAAGGACCCTTTGTTAGTTCCAGAGGTTAGGTGTGATTAGCCTCGAGACGCCTCAGCGGAAATGGGGCTCATCTCGCCTGGAGGGGAGAACCTCCTGGATTTTCTCGAGTTGCGGCAGGTGCTCTCGACTTACGACGGGGACCTCAGGGACCCGCTCTGGTGGCCTCAGGAAAGGGCAGTCCCCATGCGAGTTGCTCGGGGGCCTCTCGGGATTCCTCTCCCGTCGATGCCGGGGCCTAAGACCTTGTGTGGAGTCGGTACCGGAACCTGAGCATTCCTCCCCAGTGCTGACATGGACCTTGGGGCACTTCTGGAGTATCTCCAGGGGATTCAGTCCTCGTCTCGAGTTGAGGCCTTGCACGTGCGCTTTCCTCCCGAGCTTTAGCAGCAGTGTCACGCTTCCCTTCACGTGGATTAAGGGATCTGTGGCTTTCCCTCGAGGCTTTCCCACGAGGCTTTCCCACGAGGCTCTCCCACAGGGCTGTCCTACATGCCACCGTGGTGTGTGTCGATCCTCGGCTTGAAAGTCGAGGCAGTGCAGGGAAAACAGGTTTCCCTGGAATGGACTGAGACATCTGGGGGACTCTGGGAATGGTGGCACGACCCTGGAGTTCCTCTCGCCTTTCATGTCAAGAGCGCCTCCTCTTGAGATGCGATGGGAACGCCGGGAATTCTTTACAGATCACGCAGGGAAAGGATCCCTCCTCTCGAGCTAGGAGGCGGAAACGGGGCTGCTCTGCATGTGGGCGGGACTGTCGTGCTTCCGTCTCGAGTCGAGACGGATATGTCGGGGAACTTCTTTAGTTGCAGCAAGGGTGTGAAGGACCCTTTGGAAGTTCCAGAGGTTAGGTGTGAATCGCCTCGAGACGCCTCAGCGGAAATGGGCCTCATCTCGCCTGGAGGGGAGAACCTCCTGGATTTTCTCGAGTTGCGGCAGGTGCTCTCGACTTACGACGGGGACCTCAGGGACCCGCTCTGGTGGCCTCAGGAAAGGCCAGTCCCCATGCGAGATGTTCGGGGGCCTCTCGGTATTCCTCTCCCGTCGATGTCGGGACCTAAAACCTTGTGTGGAGTCGGTGCCAGAACCTGAGGATTCCTCTCCAGTGCTGACATGGATCTTGGGGTACTTCTGAAGTCTCCCCAGGGGAGTCAGTTTTCGTCTCCAGTAGGGGCATGGACGTGCACTTTCTTCCCCAGCTGTAGCCGCAGTGTCACGCTTCCCTTCCCATGGATCAAGGGATCTCTGGCTTTCCCTCGAGGCTTTCCAACGAGGCTTTCCCACGAGGCTCTCCCACAAGGCTGTCCCACGTGCCACCGTGGTGTGAGTCAATCCTCGGCTTGAATGTCGAGGCAATACAGGGAAAGCAGGTTTCCCTGGTATGAACTGAGACATCTGGGGGACTCTGGGAATGGTGGCACGACCCTGGAGTTCCTCTCGCCTTTCCTGTGGAGAGCGCCTCTTCTTGAGATGCGACGGGAACGCCGGGAATTCTTTCCCGACCAGGCAGGGAAAGGAATCCTCCTCTCGAGCTGGGAGGCGGAAACGGGGCTTCTCTGGATGAGGGCGGGACTCTCGTGATTCCTCTCGAGCGGAGACGGGTATGTCGGGGAACTTCTTGAGTTGCAGCAAGGGTGTGAAGGACCCTTTGTAAGTTCCAGAGGTTAGGTGTGATTAGCCTCGAGACGCCTCAGCGGAAATGGGCCTCATCTCGCCTGGAGCGGAGAACCTCCTGGATTTTCTCGAGTTGTGGCAGGTGCTCTCAACATATGACGGAGACCTCAGGAACCCGCTATGGTGGCCTCAGGAAAGGCCAGTCCCCATGCGAGTAGCTCTGGGGCCTCTCGGTATTCCTCTCCCGTCGATGCCGGGGCCTAAGACCTTGTGTGGAATCTCTGCCGGAACCTGAGGATTCCTCTCCAGTCTGACATGGATTTGGGGTACTTTTGGAGTCTCCACAGGGGAGTCAGTATTCGTCTCGAATTGGGACATTGACGTGCGATTTCCTCTCGAGCTGTAGCAGCAGTGTCACGCTTCCCTTCCCGTGGATCAATGGATCTGTGGCTTTCCCTCGAGGCTTGCCCACGAGGCTTTCCCACAGGGCTGTCCCACATGCCACCGTGGTGTGAGTCGATCCTCGGCTTGAAAGTCGTGGCAGTGCAGGGAAAACAGGTTTCCCTGGAATGGACTGAGACATCTGGGGGACTCTGGGAATGGTGGCAAGACCCTGGAGTACCTCTCGCCCTTCCGGTGGAGAGCCCCTCCTCTTGAGTTGCGACGGGAACGCCGGTAATTCTTTCCCGACCACGCAGGTAATGGATCCCTGCTCTCGAGCTAGGAGGCAGAAACGGGGCTCCTCTGGATGAGGGAGGGACTCTCCTGATTCCTCTCGAGTGGAGACGGGTATGTCGGGGAACTTCTTGAGTTGCAGCAAGGGTGTGAAGGATCCTTTGGAAGTTCCAGAGGTTAGATGTGATTACCCTCGAGACGCCTCTGTGGAAATGGGCATCATCTCGCTTAGAGGGGAGAAACTCCTGGATTTTCTCGAGTTGCGGCAGGTGCCCTCGACTTACAACGGGGCCTTCAGGGACTCGCTCTGGTGTCCTCAGGAAAGGCCAGTCCCCATGCGAGTTGCTCGGGGGCCTCTCGGTATTGCTCTGCCGTTGATGCCAGGGCCTAAGACCTTGTGTGGATCGGTGCTGGAACCTGAGGATTTCTCTCCAGTGCTGACATGGATCTTGGGGTACTTCTGGAGTCTCCCCTGGGAGTCAGTCCTCGTCTCGAGTGGGGTCATGCACGTGCGCTTACCTCCCAAGCTGTATCAGCAGTGTCACGCTTCCCTTCACGTGGATCAAGGGATCTGTGGCTTTACCTCGAGGCTTTGCCACGAGGCTTTCCCTCGAGGCTTTCCCACAGGGCTCTCCCACGTGCCACCGTGGTGTGACTCTATCCTCGGATTGAAAGTCGAGGCAGTGCAGGGAAAACAGGTTTCCCTGGAATGGACTGAGACATCTGGGGGATTCTGGGAATGGTGGCACGACCTGGAGTTCCTCTCACCTTTACTGTTTAGAGCACCTCCTCCTTAGATGCGACGGGAACGCCGGGAATTCTTTCCGGACACGCAGGGAAAGGATCCTTCCTCTCGAGCTAGGAGCCGGAAACACGGCTCATCTGAATGTGGGCTGGACTCTCGTGCTTCCTCTCGAGTCGAGACGGGTATTTCGGGGAACTTCTTGAGTTGAAGCAAGGGTGTGAAGGACCCTTTGGAAGTTCCAGAGGTTAGGTGTGATTAGCCTCGTGACGCCACAGCGGAAATGGGCCTCATCTCCCCTGAAAGGGAGAACCTCCTGGATTTTCTCGAGTTGCGGCAGGTGTCCTCGACTTACGACAGGGACCTCAGGGACCCGCTCTGGTGGCCTCAGGAAAGGTCAGTCCCCATGCGAGTGGCTAGGGGGCCTCTCGGAATTCCTCTCCCGTCGTAGCCGGGCCCTAAGACCTTGTGTCGTGTCGGTGCCGGAACCTGAGTATTCCTCTCCAGTGCTGACATGGATTTTGGGGTACTTCTGGAGTCTCCCCAGGGGAGTCAGTCCTCGTCTCGAGTTGGGGCTTGCACGTGTGCTTTCCTCCAGAGCTGTAGCAGCAGTGTCACGCTTCCCTTCGTGTGGATCAAGGGATCAGTGGCTTTCCCTCGAGGGTTTACCACAACGCTTTCCACGAGGCTTTCCCACAGGGCTTTCCCTCGTGCAACCGTGGTGTGAGTCGATCCTCGGCTTGAAAGTGGAGGCAGTGCCAGGAAAACAGTTTTCCCTGGAATGGACTGAGACATCTTGGGGACTCTGGGAATGGTGGCACGACCCTGGAGTTCCTCTCGCCTTTCCTGTGGAGAGCGCCTCCTCTTGAGATGCGATGGGAATGCAGGGAATTCTTTCCCGACTACGCACTGAAAGGATCCCTCCTCTCGAGCTATGAGGCAGAGAAGGGGCTCCACTGGATATGGGCGGGATTCTTTGCTTCCTCTCAAGTGGCGATGGGTATGTTGGGGAACTTCTTGAGTTGAAGCAAGGGTGTGAAGGACTCTTTGGAAGTTCGAGAGTTTAGGTGTGATTAGCCTCGAGACGCCTCAGCGGAAATGGGCCTCATCTCACCTGGAGGGGAGAACCTCCTGGATTTTCTCGAGTTGCGGCAGGTGCTCTCGACTTACGACCTGGACCTCAAGGACCCGCTTAGGTGGCCTGAGGAAAGGCCAGTCCCCATGCGAGTTGCTCGGGGGCCTCTCGGGATTCCTCTCCCTTCGATGTCGGGGCCTAAGACCTTGTGTGCAGTCGGTGCCGGAACCTGAGGATTCCTTTCCAGTGCTGACATGGATCTTGGGGTACCTCTGGAGTCTCCCCAGGGGATTCAGGCCTCGTCTCGAGTGGGAGCATGAGTGTGCCCTTTCCTCCCATGCTGTAGCAGCAGTGTCATGCTTCTGCTTGCGTGGACCAAGGGATCTGTGACTTTCCCTCGAGTCTTTCCCACGAGGCTCTCCCACAGGGCTGTCCCACGTGTCTCGGTGGTGTGAGTCGATCCTCGGGGTGAAAGCCGAGGCAGTGCAGGGAAAACAGGTTCCTGTGGAATGGACTGAGACATCTGGGGGAGTCTTGGAATGGTGGCACGACCCTGCAGTTCCTCTCCCCTTTCCTTTGGAGAGCGCCTCCTCTTGAGATGCGATGGGAATGCCGGAAATTCTTTCCCGACCATGTAGGGAAGTGATCCCTCATCTCGAGCTACGAGCCGGAAACGGAGCTCCTCTGGATGTGGCCGGGACCCTCGTGTTTCCTCTTGAGTGGAGACGGGTATGTCGGGGAACTTCTTGAGTTGCAGCATGACTGTGAAAGACTCTTTTGAAGTTCCAGAGTTCACGTGTGATTAGCCTCGAGACACCTCAGTGGAAACGGGCCTCATCTCGCATGCAGGGGAGAACCTCCTGGATTTTCTCGAGTTGCGTCAGGTGCTCTCGAGTTACGACGGAGACATCAGGGACCCGCTCTGGTGACCTCAGGAAAGGCCAGTCCCCATGCGAGGTGCTAGGGGGCCTCTCAGGATTCGTCTCCCGTCTATGCCGGGGCCTAAGACTTTGTGTGGAGTCGGGACCGGAACCTGAGGATTCCTCTCCAGTGCTGACATGGATCTTGGCGTACTTCTGGAGTCTCCCAAGCTTGCGTCAGTCCTCGGCTCGAGTGGGGTCATGCACGTGCGCTTTCCTCCCGAGCGGTAGCAGCAGTGTCGCGCTTCCCATCTCGTGGATCAAGGTATCTGTGGCTTTCCCTCGAGGCTTTCCCACGAGGCTTTCCCACGAGGCTTTGCCACAGGGCTGTCCCACGTGCCACAGTGGTGTGAGTCGATCCTCGGCTTGAAAGTCGAGTCAGTGCGGGGAAACAGGTTTCCCTGGAATGGACTGAGACATCTGGGGGACTCGGAGAATGGTGGCATGTCCCTGGAGTTCCTCTCGCCTTTCCTGTGGAGAGCGCCTCCTCTTGAGATGCGACGAGAAACGCCGGGAATTCTTTCCCGACCTCGAAGGGAAAGGATCCCTCCTCTCGAGCTATGAGGCGGAAACGGGGCTCCTCTGGATGTGGGCGGAACTATCGCTTCCTCTTAAGTGCAGACGGGTATGTCGGGGAACTTCTTGATTTGCAGCAAGGGTGTGAAGGACCCTTTGGAAGTTCCAGGGTTTAAGTGTGCTTAGCCTTGAGATGTGTCAGCGGAAATAGGCTTCATTTTGCCTGGAGGGGAGAACATCCTTGATTTTCTCCAGTTGCGGCAGGTGCTCTCGACTTACAATGGGGACCGCAGGGACCCGCTCTGGTGGCCTCAGGAAAGGCCAGTCAAGATCCAAGACAGCATTGGAGAGGGAGAGACATCACGAGAGGCTCCGAGCAACTCGCATGGGGACTGGCCTTTCCTGAGGCCACCAAAGCGGGTCCCTGAGGTCCCCGTCGTAAGTCGAGAGCACCTGGCGCAACTCGAGAAAAATCCAGGAGGTTCTCCCCTCCAGGCGAGATGAGACCCATTTGCGCTGAGGCATCTCGAGGCTAATCACACCTAACCTCTGGAACTTCCAAAGGGCCCTTCACACCATTGCTGCAACTCAAGAAGTTCCCCGACATACCCGTTTCCACTCGAAAGAAAGCACGAGAGTCCCGCCCACAACCAGAAGAGCCCCGTTTCAGCCTCATAGCTCGAGAGGAGGGATCCTTTCCCTTCGTGGTCGGGAAAGAATTTCCGGCGTTCCCGTCCCATCTCAAGAAGAGGCGCTCTCCACAGGAAAGGAGAGAGGAACTCAGGGTCGTGCCACCATTCCCAGAGCCCCCAGATGTCTCAGTCGATTCCAGGGAAACCTGTTTTCCCGCAATGCCTCGACTTTCAAGCCGAGGATCGACTCACACCTCGGTGGCACGTGGGAGAGCCCTGTGAAAAGCCTAGTGGGAAAGCCTCGTGGGAAAGCCTACTGAGAAAGCCACAGATCCCTGGATCCACGCAAAGGGAAGCGTGACACTGCTGCTAAAGCTCGGGAGGAAAGCGCACGTGCACGCCACACTCGCGACGAGGACTGACTCCCCTGGGAGACTCCAGAAGTACCCCAAGATCCATGTCAGAACTGGAGAGGAATCCTCAGGTTCCAGCACCGACTCCACACAATGTCTCAGGTCCCGGCATAGAGGGGAGAGGAATCGCTAGAGGCCACGAGCAACTCGCATGGGACGGGCCTTTCCTGAGGGCACAGAGCGGGTCCCTGAGGTCCCCATCGGAAGCCGAGAGCACCTGCCGGCAACTCGAGAAAATCCAGGAGGTTCTCCCCTCCAGGCGAGATGAGGCCCATTTCCGCTGAGGGTGCTCGAGCTAATCACATCTAACCTCTGGAACTTCGAAAGGGTCCTTCACACCTTGCTGCAACTCAAGAAGTTCCCCGACATACCCGTCTCCACTGGAGAGGAAAAACGAGAGTCGCGCTCACATACAAAGGAGCGCCGATTCCGCC
>NW_017214502.1:0-24484 GCF_001704415.2 Capra hircus
GACGTACTTTTGGATTCTCCCTAGCGGGAGTCATGTCCTCTTTCTCGTTTGGGGGCATGCATACGTTGCGCTTTGCCTCCCGAGGATGCGGGCATCAGTGTCATTTTCCCGTCGAGCTTGCGACATCACAGCTTAATTCAGTGGCCTTTCCCTCGAGTCTTCCACAAGGCTTTCCCCACGAGGCTTTATCCACAGGGGCTGTCTCACGATGCCACGTGGTTGTGAGTCGATCCTCGGCCTTGAAACTCGAGGCAGCTGCAGGGAATACCAGGTTTTGTCCCTGCTAATGGGACTGAGACCTCTTTGTCTGGGGACTATCAGATTTGTGGCACAACCTGCGAAGTTCTGCTCGGCCTTTCCTGTGAGGAGGGCCTTCCTCTTGAGATGCGATGGGAACGCCGGGGAATTCTTTCCCGCAGAAACACATGGAAAGGATCCCTCTTTCTCGCAGCTAGGAGGCTGGAAACGGGGCGCTCCTCTGGATGAGGGCGCCGCGAAACTCGTCGTGATTCCTCTCGAGTGCGAGACGGGTTCTATGTCGGCGGAACTTCTTGAGTTGCAGCAAGGGTGTGAAAGGGATCCCTTTGTAAGTTCCAGACGTTTTAGGTTTGATTAGCCTCTGAGATGGCCTCAGGCGGGAACCAATGGGCCTCATGTTCTCGTCCTGGAGGCGCTGAGAACCTCCTGCGATTTCTCTCGAGTTGCTGGCAGGGTGCTCTGCACTTACTTACGCGGACCTTCACGGTACCCGCTCCGTGGCCTTCCAGGAAAGCCAGTCCAACGCGAGTTGGCTCGCGGGTCCTCTCGGGATTTTCCGTCTCCCGTCCGATGCGGGGCCTAATGGACCTTTGTGGAGTTATGTGCCGCGAAACCTGAGCGATTCACTCTCCAGTGCTGACATGGATCTTGCGGGGATACAGGCTGAAGTCGCCCCAGGGGAGTTCAGTCCTCGTCTCAAGTGTCGCCGCGGCATGCACGCTGCGCCTTTCTCCCGAGATGTAGCAGACAAGTTGTCATGCTTTCCCTTCGCGTGGTATCAAGCGGATTCTGAAATTTTCCCCGACAGCCTTTCCCACGAGGCTTATCCCTCGCAGGCTTTCCCACAGCTGCGCTGTCCCACGTTGCCACCTTGGTGTGAGTCGATCCTCGGCTTGAAAAGTCAGGCCCCAGTGCACGCGGAAAACCCAGGTTTCCCTGCCCGAATCGGACTGCAGACATTCTGGGGGCGACTCTCGGGAATCAGGTGGCACGACCCTCGACGCTTCTCTCGCCTTTCCTGTCGGAGAGCACCTCCTCTTGGTAGATGCGACCTTGGCGAACGCCTCGGATTTTCTTTCCCGACCACGCAGGCGAAAATATCCCCTTGCCCTCTCGAGCTATGAGGCGCGCCGAAACGCGCGGCTTCTCTGGATGAAGGGCGCGAATCTCGGTGCTTTCCTCTCCAGTAGAGACGGGTAAGCTTGAGCCGCGAACTTCCTTGACTTTGCAGCAAGGCGTCGATTGAAGAACCTTTGGCGAATAGTCAACGAGCGTTCAGGTGTGATTAGTCTCGAGATGCCTCAGCGGAAATGCGCCTAATCACGCCTGGGAAGCGGAGAACCTCACGCATTTTCTCGAGGATGCGGCCAGGTGCTCTTCGACTTACACATGCGCGCGACCTCAGGGACCCCGCTCTGGTTGCCTCAGGAAAGGCCAGTCCCCATGCGGAGTTTGCTCGGGGGCCTTCCCGGGATTCCTCTCCCGTCAATGACGGCCGGCCTAAGATCTTTGTGCCGAGTCCGTTGCCGCGAACCTTGAGGATTCCTCTCTAGTGCCTGACATGGTCCTTGGCACTTACTTCTGGACGTCTCCACCGGGCCGATTCAGTCCTTCGTCTCGCACTTAGGTCATGCACGTGCCCCACTTTCCTCCCGATCCTGTAGCAGCCAAGTTTGTCATGCTTCCCTTCGCCAGTTGGATGAAGCAAATCTTGTGGCTTTCATTGAGGTTTTTTGCCAGGAGGCTTTTCCCACGCAGGCTTTTCCCACAGGGCTGGTCCACGTGCCACCGCTGGGTGTGAGTCCGATCCTCGGCCCTGAAAGTCGACACGGCTCAGTGCCAGGAAAAAACTGCGTTTCCCTGGAATTGGACTGGAGACATCCTCTGCGCCGGACTCACTGAGTATGGCTGCGCTCAGACCCTGGAGTTTCTCTCGCCCTTTCTCTAGCTGGACGAGCGCCTCCTCTTTGAGGATGCGTATGGAAACGCATGGGAATTCTATCCGAACACGCGCAGGGAAAGGATCCCTTCCTCTCGACGCTAGGCAGAGCGAAACGCGCGGGCTCCTCTCGATCAGTCCACGCCGGGAGGCTCGAGCTTTCTCTCAAGTGCGGAGACGCGTATACCTGTCGGGCGAACTTCTTGAGTTGCAACAAGTGGGTGCATGTATCCCTTTTGCGAAGTTCCAAGAGGTTAGGTGTGCATTTAATGCCTGAGCAGGCCTCATTGGAAATGGGCACTCATCTCGCTGGAGGGGAGAACTTCTGATTTTCTCGAGTTTGCACAGTTTCTCTTCCCTTTTACGACCGGCGGACCTCAGCGACATGCTCTGGTGCGCCTCAGGGAAAGGCCATCTCCCTGCGAGTTGCACGCGCGGTGGGCCTCTCGGGATTCCTCTCCCCTGTCGATGCCGGCTGGTCCCTAAGACCTTGTGTTTGGAGTCCGGTGCCCGGAACCTGAGGATTCCTCGTCCAGTCCTTGACATGGATCTTGGGGTACGTCTGAGTCTTCCCCTGGGCGGAGTCAGTCCTCGTCTCGAGTGGGCGGCATGCACGTGCGCTTTTCCTCCAGCTTATAGCAGCAGCTTGTCAGGCTTCCCTTCGCCGTGGATCAAGGGTATCTGTTGGCTTTCCCTCGAGCGCTTTCTCCACGAGGCTTCTCCCTCGCCAGTTTCTTTCCCACAAGGCTGCTCCCACGCTCGCCACCGTGGTGCAGCAGTCGATCCTCGGCTCTTGAAAGTCTGAGGCAGCTGCAGGGAAAAAACGGTTTATCCGAAATTGGACTGAGACATTCTGAGGGACCTGCCGGCAATGTGGCACGACCCTGGAGTTCCTCTCGCCTTTGCCTGTGGCCGAAGACCGCCTCTTCTTGAGATGCCGACGCGAACGTCGCGGAAATTCTTTCCCGAACACCGAAGGCGAAAATGATCCCTCCCTCTCGAGCTAGGGAGCCGGAAACGGGGCTCCTCTGGATGTGCGGCCGCGACTCTCCTGCTCTCCTTTCGCAGTGAGGACGGCGTATGTCGGGCGAACTTCTTTTGAGTTGCAGCAAGGCGTTCGGTTGACAGGACCCCTTTGGACAAATTCCAGAGTCTCGGTGTGCATTAAGCCTCGAGACGCCTCACCGGCAAAATGCGCGCCTCAAAATCTCGCCCAATGGAAGGGAGAACCTCCTGGCCATTTTCTCTAGGTTGCGGCAGGTCCGCTTCTCGACTTTACGACGCGGGCACCTTCTGGCGACACCCTCTGGTGACCTCAGGAAAGGCCAAGTCCCCATTGCTAGTTGCCCATGCGGCCTCTCCGGATTCTCTCCCGTCGATGCTGGGCTCCTAAGACCTTGTGTAGAGTAGTGCTGCAGGGAACCGGCAGGATTCCAACTCAACAGTTGGTGACACATGGTTCCTGGGCGTACTTTTGGCCAGGATCTCCCTAAGCGGAGTCAGTCCTCGTTCTTCGAGTTGGGGCATGCACGTGCGCTTTCCTCCGCAGCTGTAGCTGTAGCTGTCACGCTTCCCCTTATTCGCTCTGTTGGATGATAGGAATCTGTGGCTTTCCCCCGCCAGGTCTTTCCACGAGGCTTTCCCACGAGGCTTTCCCAAATGGCTGGTCCAACGTGCCACCGCTCGCCGGTGTTTGAGTCATTCCTCTGCGCTTGAAAGTCGAGGCCAGTGCAAAATGCGAAAACACGTTGTCCTGGGAGTTGGACTGTAGACATTCTGCGGCGGACTCTGGCGAATCGTTGCCACGACCCTGGAGTTCCTCTCACCTTGTCTGTACGAGAGCCGCCCCCTCTGAGCTTGCGCATGGCTAAAGGCCAGGATATTCTCTTTCCTGAACACCGCAGGGAAAGGAACCCTCCCGTCTCGAGCTATGGCAGGCGGAAACAGCGGGCTCTCTGGATTGTGGGCGGGACTCTCGTGCCTTACCTCTTCGAGTCGAGACGGGTATGTTCGGGGCAACTTCCTCTTGAGTTGCCAGCACCCGCGGTGTGAAGGACCCTTGAAAGCTTCCAGACGATTAGGGTTGTGAATTAGCCTCGAGGAAGCTCTCACGCGGAAATGGCGCCCTCATCTCGCCTGGCAGGGCGAATCCTCCTGGCATTTCCTCGAGTCTTGCGGCAGGTGCCTCTCGACTTACGACCGACGTACACACTGGACAATTCAGGGCGACCGCTCTAAAGGTGGCCTCAGCGGAAAAGGCCATGTCCCCATGCGAGTAATTACAGGGGGCGCCCTCTAGGCGCCTCCGTCATAACCCGTCGATGCCGGGGCCTAAGACCTTGTGTTAGAGTCGGTGCCGGAACCTCTTGAAGCATTCCTCCCAGTGCTGACATGGATTTCGCGGTACTTTCGAGCTCCCTAGGGGAGCAGTCAGTCCTCTGTCTCGTTGGGGCGCATGCAAGTGCCGGCTTTCCTCCCTGAGATTATGGGCAGCAGCTGTCATGTTATCCGTCGAGTGGATCAAGGCAATCAGTGGCCTTTTCCTCGTAGTCTTTTTTCCACAAAGAAGCTTTCCACGATATGGCTTTTTCCACAGGTCTTGTCTCACGTGCCAACGTGGCTGTGAGTCGATCCTCGGCTGAAACTTCGAGCGCAGTGCAGGGAATACAGGTTTCCCTGCGAATGGACTGAGACCTCTGAGGCGGGACTATCAGATTTGTGGCCACACCCTGCACGCTTGTCGCTCGCCTTTCCTGTGCGGAGAGAGGCCCTCTGCCTCTTGAGATGCGATGATAACGCCGCGAACTTCTTTTCCGTAGAACACAGGGGAAAGGATCCTCTCCTCTGAGCTAGGAGGCCTTGGGAAACGGGGGCTCCTCTAGATGTGGGCGGGTAATCTCGTGCTTCCTTTTCTTCGAGTGGAAACGGGCTATGTCAGGCCGGAATTCTTGTCTTTGTCCAGTTGCTAGCAAAGGGCGCCTTTTGTGAAGGCACCCTTTGAATGTTCCATTAGGCGTTAGCGTTGCCTGATTAGCCTCGAGACCCCTCTGGGCGAAATGAGGCCTTTCATCTCTCCTGTTGCAGGAGTACTTCGCTGATTTTCTCGAGCGTTGTGCGCAAGGCAATCTCGACTTACGACGGCGTGGACCTCAGCGCGCACCCGCTCTTGGTGGCCTCAGCGCAAAGGGCCCAGTCCACATTGCCCGCGAGTTTGCATTGGGCGCCTCTCGCGGATTCCTCTCTCTGTTCGATGCCGCGCGCCTAAGCATTCGTTGTATGGCGTCCGACTTGCCGGCGAACCTGCAGACATTCCTCTCCAGTGCAGGACATGGGATCCTGGGGATACTTCTGGAGTCCTCCCCAGGGGAGTCAGTTCCTCAGTCTTCCGGCGGCGCGCATGCACGTGCCGCTTTCCTCCGCAGCCTGTTAGCACAAGTGTTCACTCTTCTTCGCGTTGCGATCAAGAGATCTGGCTTTCCCTTAGGAGAGCTTATCGCACGACGCTTCTCCAAAGAGCGCGTTCTCACAGCGCCTTGTCCCACGATGCCACCATGCGTGTGAGCGATCCCTCGCTTTAAAATGTCGGACCGGCAGTTCAGGGAAAACACGCTTTCCCCTACGCAATGGCACTGAGACATCTGCGGCGACTCTGCGGCGAATTGTGTCACACGACCCTGTGGCAGTTCTCTTCGCCTTTCCTTGCTGTGAGAGCCGTCCTCCTCTTGTGATGCGACGGGAACGCCGGGATTTCTTTCCGAACACGCAGGCGAATAGGTATCCCTCCTCTCGAGCTAGGAGGCGGAAACGGGGCTCCTCTGGATGTGTGCAGGGAACTATTCCTGATTTCCTCTCGGCAAGCTGCGAGACGCGGTATGTCGGGAAACTTCCTTGAGTTGCATTCAAGGGTGGCGCAAGGACCTTTTTGGAACGCTCAGAGGTTAGGTGGTGATTAAAGCCTCGAGACCCTCAGCGCCGAAATGGGCCTCATCTCGCCTGCGAGGCGAGAACCTGCTGGATTTTTCTCGGAGTTGCGGCAGGTGCTCTCCACTTTACGCACGGGCCGACCTCAGGGGACCTGCTCTGCGTGGCCTCTCAGGAAAGGCCAATTCCCCATTCGCCGAGTTGTCTCAGGGGGTCCTCTCAGGGATTCCCTCTTCCCGTCCATGCCAGGCGGCGTTAAGACCATTGTGTGGGGTTGGTGGTCAGTAACCTGAGGGCGTTCCTCTCCAGTGCTGACATCGGATCTGTGGCTCAGGTACTTTCTGGAGTCTCCCCAGGGGACTCAGTCCTCGTCTCGATGTTCGCAGGGCGTTCACCGTGCTCTTTTCCTCATCCGCCAGCATGTAGCAGCAGTCGTCACGCTTCCCTTTCGCGTTGGCATCAAGGCATCAGCCGCTGCTTTCCCTCGAGTGCTTTCCCCACGAGGCTTTCCCACTAGGCTTTCCCACAGGCACTGTTCCCACGCTAGCCACCGTGGACTCTGTGATGTGTCGATCCACGGCTATGAAAGTCGCATCGGCAAAGTCTAGGAAAACAGGTTTCCCTGGCAATGGACTCGAGACACCCTCTGGCGGCGACTCTCGAATGTTGGCCACGACCCCTGGAGTTAACGCTCTGCGCCTTTCCTTGTGGAAGAGCGCCCTCCTCTTGGACTTCGCGACAGCGGTAAGCCGCGGAATTCTTATCCCGAACACGCCCAGCGGAACAGGATCCCTCCTCTTCGAAGCCTAGGAGCGCGGAAACGGGAGGCCTCCTCTGAATGTGGGCGGGACTCTCGTCCTTCCTCTCGAGTTGGAGACAGGGTTCCATCGTCAGGCCGAACTTTCTTCCCGAAGCTCGCCAGCACCCAGCGGTATGAAGGACCCTTTTGGAAAGCTCTCCAGAGGTCTAGATGTGATTAGCCTCAAGATGCTGCTCATTCGGAACATGGCCTCATCTCGCTGGAGCTCGGTGAAGAACCCCTGGATTTTCTCGAGTTGCCGGCAGGTGCTCGATCGCAACTTACCGACTGGCGAACCTCAGGGACAGGCCCGTCTGGTCTGCCTCGCCGGACAGGCAGTCGCCATGCGAGTGCTCGGGAAGCCATCTCGGGATTCCTCTCCCGTCGCATGCCGGGGCCCCTAAGGCACCTCGTGTGGACGTCCGGTGTCTGCGGAACCTGAGGCATTCCTCTCCCAGTGCTGACAAAATGAGGTCTTGCCGGGGTAGCTTCTGGAGTCTCCCCCAGGAGTCAGTCCTCGTCTCGCAAGTGGGCGCCATGCAAGTTGCGCTTTTCCCATCACCAGAGCTGGTCAGCCTAGCACAAGTTGTCACGCTT
Organism: Capra hircus; assembly: GCF_001704415.2. Classification (NCBI taxonomy): domain Eukaryota; kingdom Metazoa; phylum Chordata; class Mammalia; order Artiodactyla; family Bovidae; genus Capra; species Capra hircus. The sequence continues at coordinate 7,515 of NW_017214502.1, forward strand.
CCCTTCGCGGGTTTTACATCAAGTGAATCAGTGATATGTGGCTCCCTCGAGGCCGAAATAATATCCAGGAAGTGCTTTCCCATGAGCGCTTCTCCCACAGGGCGTGTCCCACGTGCCGCCACGTTGACGTGCAGCTCGATCCTTCCGCGCTTGAAAATCGCACGCCAAGTGCAGGACAAAACAGCGTTTCCCTCGTAACTGCGACTGAGATATTCTGCGGGAACGATTCAGCGGTAATGGGTGGCACGACCCTGGAGTTCCTCTCGCCTTTATTCCTGTGTACACGGAGAGCGCCCTTGCCTCTTGAGATTTCGATGGGAACACCTGGCGAAATTCTTCCGACCACGCCAGCCGGAAAGATCCCTCCGCCTCGAGCTTACAGGAGGCAGAAACGGGGCTCCTCTGGCATGCTGCCGGGAACTCCTCGGTGCTTTTCCTATTCGCCAGTGCGAGACGGGTATGTCTGAGGAACTCTGAGTTGCAGCGCAAAGGGAGTATGTGAAGGAACCCCCTTTGGAAGTTCCAGCATGTAGATGCTGTTTAGCCCTCAAGACGCGAGCTCAGCCGGAAATGCGGCCTCATCTCGAGAACCTCCTTGGCGATTTTTTCGAGTTGCGGCAAGCCTTGCTCTCGACGCTACGACGGGGACCTCCAGGGACACCCGCTTCTTGGTGGCCCTCAGGAAAGGCCAGCTCCCCTGATGCCGAGTTGCGTCGCCCGGGCCTCCCTCGGGCATTTCCTCTCCCTCAATGCCGCGGCGCCGTAAGACCTTTTGTGACAGGAGTCGAAGCGCTTCCGGCAAACCTGGAGGATTCCTCTCCAGTGCCCACTATGGCATCTTGGGGCGGCGGTCGTACTTTCTGGAGTCTCCCCAGGGAGTCAGGTCCTCCGTCTCGAGTAGGCGGCATGACGAGAGCCGCTTTCCTCCCGAAGCATGTAGCAGCAGTGTCAGGCTTGCCCTTCGGCGTCGGATCAAAGGGATCTGTGGCTTTCCCACGAGCGCTTTTCCCAGCCAGGGTGCTCCTCACGTGCACCGTGGTGTGCCAACGTGGCATCCTCGGCTTGAAAGCTCGAGGCAGTGCAGCGGAAAACAGCCGTTTTCCCTGGAATGGACTGAGCATAATCTCGGGGGCACTCTGGGGAATGGTAGGCGACGACCTGCGAGCCTTCCTCTCCCCGCCTTTCCTTTGAGAGGAGCGCCCTCCTATGTGAGATGCGACGGGAACGCGGGCCGAATTCTTTCCCAACCACGCAGGATCAGGATTCCCTCCTCTGAGCCTAGGAGGCGAAAACGGGTTTCTCTCTTGGGATGTGCGGCAGAACTCTGCCGTGCTTCCTCGAGTGGAGATGGCTGGGAATGCTCGAGGAACTTCCCCTATGAGTTGGCAGCACAGGTGTGGAAGGACCCTTTGCGAAGGTTCCAGAGGTTAGATGTGCATTAGCCTCCATACTGCCTCAGCGGCAAATGCGGCCTCATCTTGCCTCTAGGGTAGAACCTCCTGGCATTTTCTGAGTTGCTGGCAGAGTGCTCTCGACTTTACGACCAGGCGGAACCTCAGGACAAACCGCTCTGGTGCCTCAAGAAGCAAGGCCAAGTCCCCATGCGAGTTGCTTCGGGTAGCGGGGCCTCTCGGCATTCCCTTCTCCCGTCTTTTGCATGCCGGAAGCCTAAGACCTTGTCTGGAGTTCGGGGGCGGAACGTGACGCGATTTTACTCTCCAGGCTGACATGCGATCCTGGGGCGCTACTTTTCTGCCGAGTCTCCCTAGCGCTATTCCAGTCCTCATCTCGAGTGGGGGCATTCGACGTGCCCCGCTTTCCTCCCGAAGCTCTAGAACCAGGGTCGTCATTCCCGGTCCGACGCATCAAGCCGGATCTGCTGGCTTTTCCTTTTGGGCATTCCTACCACAGTTTTGCCAAAACAGCGCTTTCCCGACAGGGGCCTGGCTCCCACAGTGCCACCGTTGTTGTGGCCGTCGCATCATACTGCATTGAATGTCGAAGGCCAGTTTGCCAGGCCGAAAACACGGTGTCCCTGGCATCGCGACTGCAGTGACATCTGGGAGCGACTTCTTGGGAATGGTGGCGCACGACCCTGGACCTTCCCTCTGAGCCTTTCCTGTGGAGCAGCCCCGCCGTGTTCTTGAGAGGCGCACGGGCGAACACCGGCGACCATTCTTTCTCCCGGACCACACACTGAAAGCGATCCCCGTCTCGAGCCATCGAGGCGGCAAAAAACGCGGCGCTCCTTCTGGATGTTGGCGCGGGACTCTCAGTACCTTCTCTCGAGCTGGCAGACGGTATGTCGGGGGAACTTCTTGAGTTGCCAGAAAGGGTGATGAAGCGCATCCTTTGGCAAAGTTGCCTGAGGTTAGGTGTGATTTAGCCTCGAGGGACACCTCAGCGTAAATGGGCCTCATCCTACGGCCTGCGAGGGAAAGCCTCCTGGATTTTTCTCGATTGCACGTGCTCATGGATTAACGACGGCGGACCTCAGGCACCCGCTTCTTCGCGTGGCCCTCAGGAAAGACCATTCCCCATGCGAAGTGCTGGCGGGCGCCATCGGCGATTCCTTCTTCCATCGATTGCGCGTGGAGTACCTAAGCACCTTGGTGTGGCAGTCGGTGCCTGGAACCTGAGCGATTCCTCTCCAGTGCTGACATGGATCTTTGCCGAGCCGTCACGTCTTGGCAGTCTTCCCCAGCCGGGAGTCAGTCCTCGTCTCGAGGTGGGCGGCATGCACGTGCGCTTTACTCTCGAGCTTGTAGCAGCAGTGTCACGGCTTCCCTTCGCCCCGTGGCTCAAGCCGGATCTGTGGCCTTTCCCTCAGAGGCTTTCCCAGGGAGCTTTCCCACGAAGGCTTTTCCACAGCGCGCTGCTCCCACGTGCCACCGCTGGTGCTGACTCGATCCATCGGGCTTGATGTTGATGCAAGTGCGAGCGAAAACAGGTTTCCCACTTGGATGCCGACTGCAGGACCCATCTGCGGCGACTCTTGCTGGAATGGTAGGCACAACCCTGGCAGTTACCTCTCGGCCTTTCCTGTGGAGAGTGCCTCCTCTTGCAGATGCGAAGGGAAACGCCTCAGTAACGGGGGGAATTCTTTTCCTCGACCACGCAGGCGCGAAAGGATCCCTCCATTCCAAGCTAGGAGGCGGAAACGCGGCGCTCCTCTAGATGCTGGGTGGCAACTCTCGTGCTTCTTCTCGAGTGGAGACGGGCTATTGTCGCGGCGAACTTCTTGAGTTGCCCCAGCAAGGGCTGTGAAGGACCCTTTGGAAATTCCAGATAGATGGATGTGATTAGCCTCGAGACGCCTCTGCGGAAATGCGGCCTCATCTCGCCTGAGAGCGGGAAAACTATATGTTTATTAATTCTCGAGTTGCGGCACGTGCTCCTCGACTTAACGTCGGCGAACCTCAGGGTAAGCCGCTCGTTGTGGGGCCTCAGGAAAGGCAAGTCCCGCCATGCTAGCTTGCTCGGTGGGCCTCACAGGACGGCCTCTCGGGTTTCGGTCTTTCCGTCGATGCCCTGCCGGGACTAAGACCATTGTGCCCTGGAAGCTCAGCTGACTCCGGAACCTGAGCGATTGCCTCTCCAGTGCTGACATGGGATCATTGGGTCCGGCCGTACTTTCTGGAGTCTCCCCAGGGGGAGTCAGTCCTTCGTCTCTAGAGCTGGGTTCATGCAGCGTGCGTTTCCCTGCTTTCCTCCGAGCTGTAGCAGCAGTGTCACGCTTCACTTCGCGTGGATCAAGGGATCTATGGCTTTTCCAAGGAGGCTTTCCACGAGGCTTTTCCCACGAGGCTTTCCCACAGGGCTGTCCCACGTGCCACCGTGGTGTGAATCGATCCTCAGCTTGAAAGTCGAGGCCAGTGCAGGGAAACAGGTTTCCCTGGAATGGACTGAGACATTTGGGGGAATCTGGGAATGGTGGCACGACCCTGGAGTTCCTCTCGCCTTTCCTGTGAGAGCGCCTTCTCTTGAGATGCGACGGGAACGCCGGGAATTCCTTCCCGACCACGCAGGGAAACGATACCTCCTCTCGAGCTAGGAAACGGAAACGGGGCTCCTCTGGATGTGGGTGGGATTATCGTGCTTCCTCTCGAGTGGAGACGGGTATGGGCATCTTCTTGAGTTGGCAGCAAGTGTGTGAAGGACCTTTGAATTTCCAGATATTAGGTGTGATTAGCCTCGAGACTCCTCAGCGGAAATGGGCCTCATCTCGCGTGGAGGGGAGAACCTCCTGGATTTTCTCGACTTGGGGCAGGTGCTCTCGACTTATGATGGGGACAACAGGGACCCGCTCTGGTGGCTTCAGGAAAAGGCCAGTCCCCATTGCGATTTGTTCGGGGGCCTCTCGGGGATTCCTCTCCCGTCGATGCCGGGGCCTAAGACCTTGTGTGGAGTCGGTGCCGGAACCTGAGGATTCCTCTCCAGTGCTGACATGGATCTTGGGAACTTCTGGAGTCTCCCCTGGGAGTCAGTCCTCGTCTCGAGTGGGGGCATGCACGTGCGCTTTCCTCCCGAGTGTAGCAGAAGTGTCACGCTTCCCTTCGCGTGGATCAAGGGATCTGTGGCTTTCCTCGAGGCTTTCCCACGACACGAGGCTTTCCCACAGGGCTGTCCCAGGTGCCCCCTTCATGTGAGTCGATCCCCGGCTTGAAAGTCGAGGCAGTGCAGGGAAAATAGGTTTCCCTGGAAGGGACTGAGACATCTGATTGTCTCTGGGATGGTGGCACGACCTTGGAGTTCCTCTCGCCTTTCCTGTGGAGAGCCCCTCCTCTTCAGATGCGACGGGAACGCCGGGAATTCTTTCCCGACCACGCAGGGAAAGGATCCCTCCTCTCGAGCTAGGAGGCAGAAACGGGGCTCCTCTGGATGTGGCCGGGACTCTCGTGCTTCCTCTCGAGTGGAGATGGGTATGTCGGGGAACTTCTTGAGTTGCAGCAAGGTTGTGAAGGACCCTTTGGAAGTTCCAGAGGTTAGGTGTGATTAGCCTCGAGACGCCTCAGCGAAAATGGGCCTCATCTCGCTTGAAGGGGAGAACCTCCTGGATTTTCTCGAGTTGCAGCAGGTGCTCTCGACTTAAGACGTGGACCTCAGGGACCCGCTCTAGTGGCCTCAGGAAAGGCCAGTCCCCATGCGAGTTGCTCGGGGCCTCTCAGGATTCCTCTCCCGTCTATGCCGGTGCCTAAGAACTTGTGTGGAGTCGGTGCCGGAACCTGAGCATTCCTCTCCAGTGCTGACATGGATCTTGGGGTACTTCTGGAGTCCTCCCCCAGGGGAGTTAGTCGTCGTCTTGAGTGGTGGGCATGCAAGTGAGCTTTCCTCCCGAGCTGTAGCAGCAGTGTCACGCTTCCCTTCGCGAGGATCAAGGGATCTGTGGCTTTCCCTCAAGGCTTTCCCGCGATGCTTTCCCACGAGGCTTTTCCCACAGGGCTGTCCCACGTGCCACCGTGGTGTGAGTCGATCCTCGGCTTGAAAGTGGAGGCAGTGCAGGGAAAACAGGTTTCCCTGGAATGGACTGAGACATCTGGGGGACTCTGGGAATGGTGGCACGACCCTGGAGTTCCCCTCGCCTTTCCTGTGTTGAGCGCCTCCTCTTGAGTTGCGACGGGAATGCCGGGCATTCTTTCCCGAACAAACAGGGAAAGGATCCCTCCTCTCGAGCTAGGAGGGGGAATCGGGGCTCCTCTGAATGTGGGCGGGACTCTCATGCTTCCTCTCGAGTGGAGACGGGTATGTTTGGGATCTTCTTGAGTTGCAGCAAGGGTGTGAAGGACCCTTTGTAAGGTCCAGAGGTTAGGTGTGATTAGCCTTGAGACACCTCAGTGGAAATGGTCCTCATCTCGCCTGGAAGGGAGAACCTCCTGGATTTTCTCAAGTTGCGGCAGGTGCTCTCTACCCACGACGGGGCCCTCAGGGACCCGCTCTGGTGGCCTCAGGAAAGGCCAGTCCCCATGCAAGTTGTACGGGATTTCTCGGGATTCCTCTCCCGACCGGGAATGCCGGGCATTCTTTCCCCGACCACACAGGGAAACGATACCTCCTCTCGAGCTAGGAAACGGAAACGGGGCTCCTCTGGATGTGGGTGGGATTATCGTGCTTCCTCTCGAGTGGAGACGGGTATGTTGGGCATCTTGAGTTGCAGCAAGTGTGTGAAGGACCTTTGGAATTTCCAGATGTTAGGTGTGATTAGCCTCGAGACTCCTCAGCGGAAATGGGCCTCATCTCGCGTGGAGGGGAGAACCTCCTGGATTTTCTCGACTTGGGGCAGGTGCTCTCGACTTATGATGGGGACAACAGGGACCCGCTCTGGTGGCTTCAGGAAAGGCCAGTCCCCATGCGATTTGTTCGGGGGGCCTCTCGGGATTCCTCTCCCGTCGATGCCGGGGCCTAAGACCTTGTGTGGAGTCGGTGCCGGAACCTGAGGATTCCTCTCCAGTGCTGACATGGATCTTGGGAAACTTCTGGAGTCTCCCCTGGGAGTCAGTCCTCGTCTCGAGTGGGGGCATGCACGTGCGCTTTCCTCCCGAGTGTAGCAGAAGTGTCACGCTTCCCTTCGCGTGGATCAAGGGATCTGTGGCTTTCCCTCGAGGCTTTCCCACGAGGCTTTCCCACAGGGCTGTCCCAGGTGCCCCCTTCATGTGAGTCGATCCCCGGCTTGAAAGTCGAGGCAGTGCAGGGAAAATAGGTTTCCCTGGAAGGGACTGAGACATCTGATTGTCTCTGGGGATGGTGGCACGACCTTGGAGTTCCTCTCGCCTTTCCTGTGGAGAGCCCCTCCTCTTCAGATGCGACGGGAATGCCGGGAATTCTTTCCCGACCACGCAGGGAAAGGATCCCTCCTCTCGAGCTAGGAGGCAGAAACGGGGCTCCTCTGGATGTGGCCGGGGACTCTCGTGCTTCCTCTCGAGTGGAGATGGGTATGTCGGGGAACTTCTTGAGTTGCAGCAAGGTTGTGAAGGACCCTTTGGAAGTTCCAGAGGTTAGGTGTGATTAGCCTCGAGACGCCTCAGCGAAAATGGGCCTCATCTCGCTTGGAAGGGGAGAACCTCCTGGATTTTCTCGAGTTGCAGCAGGTGCTCTCGACTTAAGACGTGGACCTCAGGGACCCGCTCTAGTGGCCTCAGGAAAGGCCAGTCCCCATGCGAGTTGCTCGGGGGCCTCTCAGGATTCCTCTCCCGTCTATGCCGGTGCCTAAGAACTTGTGTGGAGTCGGTGCCGGAACCTGAGTATTCCTCTCCAGTGCTGACATGGATCTTGGGGTACTTCTGGAGTCTCCCCAGGGGAGTTAGTCGTCGTCTTGAGTGGGGGCATGCAAGTGAGCTTTCCTCCCGAGCTGTAGCAGCAGTGTCACGCTTCCCTTCGCGAGGATCAAGGGATCTGTGGCTTTCCCTCAAGGCTTTCCCGCGATGCTTTCCCACGAGGCTTTCCCACAGGGCTGTCCCACGTGCCACCGTGGTGTGAGTCGATCCTCGGCTTGAAAGTGGAGGCAGTGCAGGGAAAACAGGTTTCCCTGGAATGGACTGAGACATCTGGGGGACTCTGGGAATGGTGGCACGACCCTGGAGTTCCCCTCGCCTTTCCTGTGTTGAGCGCCTCCTCTTGAGTTGCGACGGGAATGCCGGGCATTCTTTCCCGAACAAACAGGGAAAGGATCCCTCCTCTCGAGCTAGGAGGGGGAATCGGGGCTCCTCTGAATGTGGGCGGGACTCTCATGCTTCCTCTCGAGTGGAGACGGGTATGTTTGGGATCTTCTTGTGTTGCAGCAAGGGTGTGAAGGACCCTTTGTAAGGTCCAGAGGTTAGGTGTGATTAGCCTTGAGACACCTCAGTGGAAATGGTCCTCATCTCGCCTGGAAGGGAGAACCTCCTGGATTTTCTCAAGTTGCGGCAGGTGCTCTCGACCCACGACGGGGCCCTCAGGGACCCGCTCTGGTGGCCTCAGGAAAGGCCAGTCCCCATGCAAGTTGTACGGGACCTCTCGGGATTCCTCTCCCGACGATGCCGGGGCCTAAAATCTTGTGTGGAGTCGGTTCCGGAAGCTGATGCATTCTTCTCCAGTGCTGACAAGGATCTTGGGGTAGTTCTTAAGTCTCCCCAGGGAAGTCAGTCCTCGTCTCGAGTGGGGGCATGCACGTGTACTTTCCTCCCGAGCTGTAGCAGCAGTGTCACGCTTCCCTTCGCGTGGATCAAGGGATCTGTGGCTTTCCCTCGAGGCTTTCCCACGACGCTTTGCCACAGGGCTGTCCCACGTTCCACCGTGGTGTGAGTCGATCCTTGGCTTGAAAGTCGAGGCAGTGCAGGGAAAACAGTTTTCCCTGGAATGGACTGAGACATTTGGGCGACTCTGGGAATGGTGGCACGACCCTGGAGTTCCTCTCGCTTTTCCTCTGGAGATCGCCTGCTCTTGAGATGCGAAAGGAACGCCGGGAATTCTTTCCCGACCACGCAGGGAAAGGATCCCTCCTCTCTAGCTAGGAAGCGGAACCGGGGCTCCTCTGGATGTGGGCGGGACTCTCGTGCTTCCTCTCGAGTGGAGACGGGTAAGTCGGGGAACTTCTTGAGTTGCAGCAAGGGTGTGAAGGACCCTTTGGAAGTTCCAGAGGTTAGGTGTGATTAGCCTCTAGACGCCTCAGCGGAAATGGGCCTCATCTGGCCTGGAGGGGAGAACCTCCTGGATTTTCTCGAGTTGCGGCAGGTGCTCTCGACTTACGACGGGGACCTCAGGGACCCGCTCTGGTGGCTTCAGGAAAGGACAGTCCCCAGGCGAGTTGCTCGGGGGCCTCTCGGGATTCCTCTCCCGTCGATGCCGGTGCTTAAGACCATGCGTGGAGTCGGTGCCGGAACCTGAGGATTCCTCTCCAGTGCTGACATGGATTTTGGGGTACTTCTGGAGTTTTCCGCGGGTAGTCCGTCCTCGTCTCGAGTGGGGGCATGCACGTTCGCTTTCCTCCCGAGCTGTAGCAGCAGTGTCACACTTCCCTTTGCGCGGATCAAGGGATCTGTGGGTTTCCCTCGAGGCTTTTCCATGAGGCTTTCCCACGAGGCTTTCCCATAGGGCTGTCCCGCGTGCCACCGTGGTGTGTCTCGATCCTCGGTTTGAAAGTCGAGGCAGTGCAGGGAAAACAGGATTCCCTGGAATGGACTGAGACTTCTGGGGGCTCTGGGAATGGTGGCATGACCCTGGAGTTCCTCTCGCCTTTCCCTGGAGAGCGCCTCCTCTTGAGATGCGACGGGAACGCCGGGAATTCTCTCCCGAACACGAAGGTAAAGGATACCTCCTCTCGAGCTAGGAGGCGGAAACGGGGCTCATCTGGATGTGGGCCGGACTCTCGTGCTTCCTCTGGAGTGGAGATGGGAATGTCGGGGAACTTGTTGAGTTGCAGCAAGGGTGTGAAGGACCCTTTGGAATTTCCAGAGGTTAGGTGTGATTCGCCTCCAGACGCCTCAGCGGAAATGGGCCTCATCTCGCCTGGAGGGGAGAACCTCCTGGATTTTCTCGAGTTGCGGCAGGTGATCTCGACAAACGACGGGGACCACAGGGACCGCTCTGGTGGCCTCAGCAAAGGCCAGTCCCCGTGCGAGTTGCTAGGGGGCTTCTCGGGATTCCTCTCCTGTCGATGCCGGGGCCTAAGACCTTGTGTGGAGTCGGTGGCAGAACCTGAGGATTCCTCTCCAGTGCTGACATGGATCTTGGGGTACTTCTGGAGTCTCCCCAGGGGAGTCAGTCCTTGTCACGAGTTGGGGCATGAACGTGCGCTATCCTCCCGAGGAGTAGCAGCAGTGTCACTCTTCCCTTCGCATGAATCAAGGGATCTGTGGCTTTCCCTCTTGGCTTTCCCATCAGGCTTTCCCACAGGGCTGTCCCACGGGCCACCGTGGTGTGAGTCGATCCTCGGCTTGAAAGTCGAGGCTTTGCAGGGAAAACAGGTTTCCCTGGAATGGACTGAGACATCTGGGGGACTCTGGGAATGGTGGCACAACCCTGGAGTTCCTCTCGCCTTTCCTGTGGAGAGTGCCTCCTCTTGAGATGCGACGGGAACGCCAGGAATTCTCTCCCGACCACGCAGGGAAAGGATCCCTCCTCTCGATCTAGGAGGCGGAAACGGCGCTCCTCTGGATGTTGGCAGGACTCTCGTGCTTCCTCTCGAGTGAAGACGGGTATGTCCGGGAACTTCTTGAGTTGCAGCAAGGGGGTGAGGACCCTTTGGAAGTTCCAGAGGTTAGGTGTCATTTCCTTGACACGCCTCAGCGGAAATGGGCCTCATCTCGACCTGGAGGGGAGAACCTCCTGGATTTTCTCGAGTTGCGGCAGGTGCTCTCGACTTACGCCAGGGGACCTCAGGGACCCGCTCTGGTGGCCTCAGGAAAGGCCAGTCCCCTGCGAGTTGCTCGGGGGCCTCTCGGGATTCCTCTCCCGACGATGCCGGGGCCTAAAATCTTGTGTGGAGTCGGTTCCGGAAGCTGAGCATTCTTCTCCAGTGCTGACAAGGATCTTGGGGTAGTTCTTAAGTCTCCCCAGGGAAGTCAGTCCTCGTCTCGAGTGGGGGCATGCACATGTAGCTTTCCTCCCGAGCTGTAGCAGCAGTGTCACGCTTCCCTTCGCGTGGATCAAGGGATCTGTGGCTTTCCCTCGAGGCTTTCCCACGAGGCTTTGCCCACAGGGCTGTCCCACGTTCCACCGTGGTGTGAGTCGATCCTTGGCTTGAAAGTCGAGGCAGTGCAGGGAAAACAGTTTTCCCTGGAATGGACTGAGACATTTGGGGACTCTGGGAATGGTGGCACGACCCTGGAGTTCCTCTCGCCTTTTCCTCTGGAGATCGCCTGCTCTTGAGATGCGAAAGGAATGCCGGGAATTCTTTCCCGACCACGCAGGGAAAGGATCCCTCCTCTCGAGCTAGGAAGCGGAACCGGGGCTCCTCTGGATGTGGGCGGGACTCTCGTGCTTCCTCTCGAGTGGAGACGGGTAAGTCGGGGAACTTCTTGAGTTGCAGCAAGGGTGTGAAGGACCCTTTGGAAGTTCCAGAGGTTAGGTGTGATTAGCCTCTAGACGCCTCAGCGGAAATGGGCCTCATCTGGCCTGGAGGGGAGAACCTCCTGGATTTTCTCGAGTTGCAGGCAGGTGGTCTCGACTTACAACGGGGACCTATGGGACCCGCTCTGGTGGCCTCAGGAAAGGCCAGTCACCATGCGAGTTGTTCGGGTGCCTCTCGGTATTCCTCTCCCGTCGATGCCGGGACCTAAGACCTTGTGTGGAGTCGGTGCCAGAACCTGAGGATTCCTCTCCAGTGCTGACATGGATTTGGGGTACTTCTGGAGTCTCCCCAGGGGAGTCAGTCCTCCTCTCGAATTGGGGCATGCACGTGCGATTTTCCTCTCGAGCTGTAGCAGCAGTGTCACGCTTCCCTTTGCGTGGATCCACAGATCTCTGGCTTTCCCTCGAGGCTTGCCCAGGAGGCTTTCCCACAGGGCTGTCCCGCGTGCCACCGTGGTGTGAGTCGATCCTCGGCTTTGAAAGTCGAGGCAGTGCAGGGAAAACAGGTTTCCCTGGAATGGACTGAGACATCTGGGGGACTCTGGGAATGGTGGCACGACCCTGGAGTTCCTCTCGCCTTTCCTGTGGAGAGCGCCTCCTCTTGAGATGCAACGGAAATCCGGGAATTCTTTGCCGACCACGAGGGCAAGGATCCCTCCTCTCTAGCTAGGAGGCGGAAACGGGGACTCCTCTGGATGAGGGCGGGACTCGTGATTCCTCTCGAGTGGAGACGGGTATGTCGGGGAACTTCTTGAGTTGCAGCAAGGGTGTGAAGGACCCTTTGGAAGTTACAGATGTTAGATGTGATTAGCCTCGAGACGCCTCAGCGGAAATGGGCCTCATATCGCCAGCAGGGGAGAACCTCCTGGATTTTCTCGAGTTGCGGCAGATGCTCTCGACTTACGACGGGGACCTCAGGGACCCGCTCTGGTGGCCTCAGGAAAGGCCAGTCCCCATGCGAGTTGCTCGGGGGCCTCTCGGGATTCCACTCCCGTCGATGCCGGCGTCTAAAACCTTGTGTGGAGTCGGTGCCGAACCTGAGGATTCCTCTCCAATGTTGACATGGATCTTGGGGTACTTCTGGAGTCTCCCCAGTGGAGTCAGTCCTCGTCTCGAGTGGGGGCATGGATGTGCGCTTTCCTCCCGAGCTGTAGCAGCAGTGTCACGCTTCCCTTCGCGTGGATCAAGGGATCTGTGGCTTTCCCTCGAGGCTTTCCCACGAGGCTTTGCCACAGGGCTGTCCCACGTTCCACCGTGGTGTGAGTCGATCCTTGGCTTGAAAGTCGAGGCAGTGCAGGGAAAACAGTTTTCCCTGGAATGGACTGAGACATTTGGGGGACTCTGGGAATGGTGGCACGACCCTGGAGTTCCTCTCGCTTTTCCTCTGGAGATCGCCTGCTCTTGAGATGCGAAAGGAACGCCGGGAATTCTTTCCCGACCACGCAGGGAAAGGATCCCTCCTCTCGAGCTAGGAAGCGGAACCGGGGCTCCTCTGGATGTGGGCGGGACTCTCGTGCTTCCTCTCGAGTGGAGACGGGTAAGTCGGGGAACTTCTTGAGTTGCAGCAAGGGTGTGAAGGACCCTTTGGAAGTTCCAGAGGTTAGGTGTGATTAGCCTCTAGACGCCTCAGCGGAAATGGGCCTCATCTGGCCTGGAGGGGAGAACCTCCTGGATTTTCTCGAGTTGCGGCAGGTGGTCTCGACTTACAACGGGGACCTATGGGACCCGCTCTGGTGGCCTCAGGAAAGGCCAGTCACCATGCGAGTTGTTCGGGTGCCTCTCGGTATTCCTCTCCCGTCGATGCCGGGACCTAAGACCTTGTGTGGAGTCGGTGCCAGAACCTGAGGATTCCTCTCCAGTGCTGACATGGATTTGGGGTACTTCTGGAGTCTCCCCAGGGGAGTCAGTCCTCCTCTCGAATTGGGGCATGCAGGTGCGATTTCCTCTCGAGCTGTAGCAGCAGTGTCACGCTTCCCTTTGCGTGGATCCACAGATCTCTGGCTTTCCCTCGAGGCTTGCCCAGGAGGCTTTCCCACAGGGCTGTCCCACGTGCCACCGTGGTGTGAGTCGATCCTCGGCTTGAAAGTCGAGGCAGTGCAGGGAAAACAGGTTTCCCTGGAATGGACTGAGACATCTGGGGGACTCTGGGAATGGTGGCACGACCCTGGAGTTCCTCTCGCCTTTCCTGTGGAGAGCGCCTCCTCTTGAGATGCAACGGAAATACCGGGAATTCTTTGCCGACCACGAGGGCAAGGATCCCTCCTCTCTAGCTAGGAGGCGGAAACGGGGCTCCTCTGGATGAGGGCGGGACCTCGTGATTCCTCTCGAGTGGAGACGGGTATGTCGGGGAACTTCTTGAGTTGCAGCAAGGGTGTGAAGGACCCTTTGGAAGTTACAGATGTTAGATGTGATTAGCCTCGAGACGCCTCAGCGGAAATGGGCCTCATATCGCCAGCAGGGGAGAACCTCCTGGATTTTCTCGAGTTGCGGCAGATGCTCTCGACTTACGACGGGGACCTCAGGGACCCGCTCTGGTGGCCTCAGGAAAGGCCAGTCCCCATGCGAGTTGCTCGGGGCCTCTCGGGATTCCACTCCCGTCGATGCCGGCGTCTAAAACCTTGTGTGGAGTCGGTGCCGAACCTGAGGATTCCTCTCCAATGTTGACATGGATCTTGGGGTACTTCTGGAGTCTCCCCAGTGGAGTCCAGTCCTCGTCTCGAGTGGGGGCATGCACGTGCGCTTTCCTCCCGAGCTGTAGCAGCAGTGTCACGCTTCATTTCGCTGGATGAAGGGATCTGTGGCTTTCCCTCGAGGCTTTCCCACGAGGCCTTCCCTCAAGGCTTTCCCATAGGGCTGTCCCACGTGCCACCAAGGTGTGTCTCGATCCTCGGTTTGAAAGTCGAGGCAGTGCAGTGAAAATACAGGTTTCCCTGGAATGGACTGAGGACATCTGGGGGCTCTAGGAATGGTGGCACAACCCTGGAGTTCCTCTCGCCTTTCCTGTGGAGAGCGCCTCCTCTTGAGATGCGACGGGAATGCCGGGAATTCTCTCCCGACCACGAGGGAAAGAATCCCTCCTCTCGAGCTAGGAGGCGGAAACGGGGCTCCTCTGGATGTGGGCCGGGACTCTCGTGCTTCCTCTCGAGTGGAGACGGGTATGTCGGGGAACTTCTTGTGTTGCAGCAAGGGTGTGAAGTACCCTTTGGAAGTTCCAGAGGTTAGGTGTGATTTGCCTCGAGACGCCTCAGCGGAAATGGGCCTCATCTCGCCTGGAGGGGAGAACCTCCTGGATTTTCTCGAGTTGCGGCAGGTGCTCTCGACTTACGCCGGGGACCTCAGGGACCCGCTCTGGTGGCCTCAGGAAAGGCCAGTCCCCTGCGAGTTGCTCGGGGCCTCTCGGGATTCCTCTCCGACGATGCCGGGGCCTAAAATCTTGTGTGGAGTCGGTTCCGGAAGCTGAGCATTCTTCTCCAGTGCTGACAAGGATCTTGGGGTAGTTCTTAAGTCTCCCCAGGGAAGTCAGTCCTCGTCTCGAGTGGGGGCATGCACGTGTACTTTCCTCCCGAGCTGTAGCAGCAGTGTCACGCTTCCCTTCGCGTGATCAAGGGATCTGTGGCTTTCCCTCGAGGCTTTCCCACGAGGCTTTGCCACAGGGCTCTCCCACGATTCCACCGTGGTGTGAGTCGATCCTTGGCTTGAAAGTCGAGGCAGTGCAGGGAAAACAGTTTTCCCTGGAATGGACTGAGACATTTGGGGGACTCTGGGAATGGTGGCACGACCCTGGAGTTCCTCTCGCTTTTCCTCTGGGAGATCGCCTGCTCTTGAGATGCGAAAGGAACGCCGGAATTCTTTCCCGACCACGCAGGGAAAGGATCCCTCCTCTCGAGCTAGGAAGCGGAACCGGGGCTCCTCTGGATGTGGGCGGGACTCTCGTGCTTCCTCTCGAGTGGAGACGGGTAAGTCGGGGAACTTCTTGAGTTGCAGCAAAGGGTGTGAAGGATCCCTTGGAAGTTCCAGAGGTTACGTGTGATTAGCCTCTAGACGCCTCAGCGGAAATGGGCCTCATCTGGCCTGGAGGGAGAACCTCCTGGATTTTCTCAAGTTGCGGCAGGTGCTCTCGACTTACGACGGGGACCTCAGGGACCCGCTCTGGTGGCTTCAGGAAAGGACAGTCCCCATGCGAGTTGCTCGGGGCCTCTCGGGATTCCTCTCCCGTCGATGCCGGTGCTTAAGACCATGCGTGGAGTCGGTGCCGGAACCTGAGGATTCCTCTCCAGTGCTGACATGGATTTTGGGTACTTCTGGAGTTTCCGCGGGGTAGTCCGTCCTCGTCTCGAGTGGGGGCATGCACGTTCGCTTTCCTCCCGAGCTGTAGCAGCAGTGTCACGCTTCCCTTTGCGCGGATCAAGGGATCTGTGGTTTCCCTCGAGGCTTTCCCATGAGGCTTTCCCACGAGGCTTTCCCGTAGGGCTGTCCCGCGTGCCACCGTGGTGTGTCTCGATCCTCGGTTTGAAAGTCGAGGCAGTGCAGGGAAAACAGGATTCCCTGGAATGGACTGAGACTTCTGGGGCTCTGGGAATGGTGGCATGACCCTGGAGTTCCTCTCGCCTTTCCCTGGAGAGCGCCTCCTCTTGAGATGCGACGGGAACGCCGGGAATTCTCTCCCGAACACGAAGGTAAAGATACCTCCTCTCGAGCTAGGAGGCGGAAACGGGGCTCATCTGGATGTGGGCCGGACTCTCGTGCTTCCTCTGGAGTGGAGATGGGCATGTCGGGGAACTTGTTGAGTTGCAGCAAGGGTGTGAAGGACCCTTTGGAATTTCCAGAGGTTAGGTGTGATTCGCCTCCAGACGCCTCAGCGGAAATGGGCCTCATCTCGCCTGGAGGGGAGAACCTCCTGGATTTTCTCGAGTTGCGGCAGGTGATCTCGGACAACGACGGGGACCACAGGGACCCGCTCTGGTGGCCTCAGCAAAGGCCAGTCCCCGTGCGAGTTGCTAGGGGGCTTCTCGGATTCCTCTCCTGTCGATGCCGGGGCTAAGACCTTGTGTGGAGTCGGTGCGGAACCTGAGGATTCCTCTCCAGTGCTGACATGGATCTTGGGTACTTCTGGAGTCTCCCCAGGGAGTCAGTCCTTGTCACGAGTTGGGGCATGAACGTGCGCTATCCTCCCGAGGAGTAGCAGCAGTGTCACTCTTCCCTTCGCAGAGATCAAGGGATCTGTGGCTTTCCCTCTTGGCTTTCCCATCAGGCTTTCCCACAGTGCTGTCCCACGGGCCACGCGTGGTGTGAGTCGATCCTCGCTTGAAAGTCGAGGCTTTGCAGGGAAACAGGGTTGTCCTGGAATGGCCTGGAGACATCTGGATGGACCTGGAATTGTGGCAGCAACCTGGAGTTCTCTCGGCGCTTTCCTGTGGAAGAGTGCCTTCTTGAAGAGCGACGGGAACGCAGGAATTCCTTCCCGAACGAGGGAACGGATCCTCCTATCGATGCTAGGAGGCGAAACGGCGCTCTTGATGTTGGCAGGATCTCGTGCTCGCTCTCGAGTGAAGAGGGTATGTCGGGAACTTCTGAGTTGGCAGGCAAGGGGGTGAGGACTTTGAAGTTCACAGCGGTTAGTGTGTCATTCCTTGAACGGTGTCGCCTCAGCGGAAATGGCCCTCATCTCGATGGAGGTAGAACTTGGATTTTCAGAGTTGCGGCAGGATGCTCTCGACTTACGCGGGGACCTAGGCACCGCTGCTGGTGACTAGGTAAGGCGCAGTCCCTGCGAGTTGCTCGGGGGCTCTGGGATTTCTGACCGAATGCCGGGGCTAAATCTATGTGTGAGCGGTTCCGGAGATGAGGCATTCTTTCCGTGCTGACAAGAGGGATACTTGGGGTATGTTCTTAGTCTCCCCAGGGGAAGTCAGTCCTCGTTGCGAGTG
>NW_017214503.1:0-14640 GCF_001704415.2 Capra hircus
GCTCCTCTTCTCCCCGAGGAGGCTCGCTACACTGCTGCTGGCTGTGCTCTCGCCTATCATCAGGCGGGCGCGCAGGGCTCCTCCAGCAGGTCTTGCCTCAGGGCTGCTTCCCCTGAGTTTGAGGCTGTGGGCGGGAACCCAGACACGCAGCAGGATAAGGCCCAACCACCTGCACATGTCTCTGCTGGGGAGGAGAGTGCTAGGGAACCTACGTCTCTCACACACTTTCTAGGCACCCACGGAGTCAGCCTCTGGGAGTGTGGGGATGCAAAACCCAGCCAGGGGCCCTTGGAACCTGGTGCTCTCCGTGCGGAGCTTTGTCTGGGCGGCCAAGGAACCGCTGAAGGAGCCCTGCTGTTGCCCTTCGCTTCCCTCTGACAGAGCTTTCACTGCTGGAGCCCTTGGCAGTGTGCAACCCACCAGCCCCTAAGCCCTCCTCAAGGACGCTTGGACCTAAGTGCAAAGGCAAGGCAGGGGTAGAGCTGAAGCCAGGAAGGCGCCAGTGGCGTTTCCGAGCCTCACACAGCCTGCTCCTTCCTGGGGAGGGAGCCTTAAAGCAAGGCAAGTCTGCGCAAGGCTCGCCTATGGCAGAGCATCTTGGTGCCAGGAACTCTGCCAGATCGGGCCTCTGAACAGAGCTAGAGATCTGCCGTACTGGAGTCGCACTTAGCTTCGTGTAAGCAGGGATTTCAGCTTGACGGGGACTTGCTGCCTCCTCTTCCCCGAGGAGGCTCGCTTCCCTGCTGGCTGTGCACTCGCCTATCAGGCGGGGGCGCAGGGCTCCTCCAGCAGGTCTTGCCTCAGGGGCTGCTTCCCCTGAGTTGGGGCTGTGGGCAGGAACCCAGACACGCAGGATCAGGCCCCAAACACCTGCACATGTCTCTGCTGGGGAGGAGAGTGCTAGGGAACCTACGTCTGTCATACACTTTCTGGGCACCCAAGGAATCAGCCTCCGTGTGTGCGGGGCTGAAAACCCCAGCCAGGGGCCCTGGGAGCCTGGTGCTCTCCGTGTGGCGCTGAATCTGGGCGGCCAAGCAACCGCTGGAGGAGCCCTGCAGTTGCCCTTCCCTTCCCTCTGACAGAATTCTCACTGCTGGAGCCCTTGGCAGTGTGCAACCCACCAGCCCCTAAGCTCTCCTTAAGGAGGACTGGGACCTAAGTGCAAAGGCAAGGCAGGATTGGAGCTGAGGCAAGAAAGGCGCCAGTGGCGACCCCCAGGCTCCTGCTGCCTGCTCCTTCCTGGAGAGGCAGCCTAAAAGCAAGGCAAGTCTGGGCAAGGCTAGCCCCCGGCAGAGCAGCCTCGGCAAGGAACTCTGCCAGATCGGGCTCTGAGGCAGAGCTAGAGCTCTGGCCGTACTGGAGGCGCACTTAGCTCCGTGCAAGCAGGCTTTCAACTTGACGGGGCTGGGCTGCCTCCTCTTCCCCGAGGAGGCTCGCTTCCCTGCTGGCTGTGCACTCGCCTATCAGGCGGGGGCGCAGGGCTCCTCCAGCAGGTCTTGCCTCAGGGGCTGCTTCCCCTGAGTTGGGGCTGTGGGCAGGAACCCAGACACGCAGGATCAGGCCCCAACCACCTGCACATGTCTCTGCTGGGGAGGAGAGTGCTAGGGAACCTACGTCTGTCATACACTTTCTGGGCACCCAAGGAATCAGCCTCCGTGTGTGCGGGGCTGAAAACCCCAGCAGGGGCCCTGGGAGCCTGGTGCTCTCGTGCGGCGCTGATTCTAGGCGGCCTAGAAACCGCTGGAGGAGCCCTGCAGTTGCCCTTCCTTCCCTCTGACAGAGCTCTCACTGCTGAAGCCCTTGGCAGTGTGCAACCCACCACCCCTAAGCCCTCCCCCAATGACGCCTGGCACCTATCTGCAAAGGCAAGGCAGGATTGGAGCTGAGGCAAGGAAGGCACCAGTAGCCTCTCCCAGGCTCGCTCAGACAGCTCCTTCCTGGGGAGGGAGCCTAAAAGCAAGGCAAGTCTGGGCAAGGCGAGCCCCGGCCGAGCAGCCTCGCGCAGAAACTCTGCAGATCGGGCTCTGAGCAGAGCTAGAGCTCTGCCGTACTGGAGGCGCACTTAGCTCCGTGCAAGCAGGGCTTTCCTCTTGACTGGGCTCGGCTGCCTCCTCTTCTCCCGAGGAGGCTCGCTACACTGCTGGCTGTGCTCTCGCCTATCAGGCGGGCGCGCAGGGCTCCTCCAGCAGGTTTTGCCTCAGGGACTGCTTCCCCTAAGTTGAGGCTGTGGGCGGAAACCCAGACACGCCAGGAAAAGGCCAAACCACCTGCACATGTCTCTGCTGGGGAGGAGAGTGCTAGGGAAACCTACGTCTCTCACACACTTTCTAGGCACCCACGGAGTCAGCCTCTGGGAGTGTGGGGATGCAAAACCCAGCCAGGGTCCTTGGAACCTGGGGCTCTCCGTGCGGAGCTTTGTCTGGGCGGCCAAGGAACCGCTGAAGGAGCCCTGCTGTTGCCCTTCGCTTCCCTCTGACAGAGCTTTCACTGCTGGAGCCCTGGGCAGTGTGGCAACCCACCAGCCCCTACGCCCTCCTCAAGGACGCTTGGGACCTAAGTGCAAAGGCAAGGCAGGGGTAGAGCTGAAGCCAGGAAGGCGCCAGTGGCGTTTCCGAGCCTCACACAGCCTGCTCCTTCCTGGGGAGGGAGCCTTAAATCAGGCAAGCCTGCGCAAGGCTCCCCTATGGCAGAGCATCTTTGTGCCAGGAACTCTGCCAGATCGGGCCTCTGAACAGAGCTAGAGATCTGCCGTACTGGAGTCGCACTTAGCTTCGTGGAAGCAGGGATTTCAGCTTGACGGGACTTGCTGCCTCCTCTTCCCCCGAGGAGGCTCGCTTCCCTGCTGGCTGTGCACTCGCCTATCAGGCGGGGGCGCAGGGCTCCTCCAGCAGGTCTTGCCTCAGGGGCTGCTTCCCCTGAGTTGGGGCTGTGGGCAGGAACCCAGACACGCAGGATCAGGCCCAACACCTGCACATGTCTCTGCTGGGAGGAGAGTGCTAGGGAACCTACGTCTGTCATACACTTTCTGGGCACCCAAGGAATCAGCCTCCGTGTGTGCGGGGCTGAAAACCCAGGCAGGGGCCCTGGGAGCCTGGTGCTCTCGTGCGGCGCTGATTCTAGGCGGCCTAGAAACCGCTGGAGGAGCCTGCAGTTGCCCTTCCCTTCCCTCTGACAGAGTTCTCACTGCTGAAGCCCTTGAGTGTGCAATCCACCACCCCTAAGCCCTCCCCAACCACGCCTGGCACCTATGTGCAAAGGCAAGCAGGATTGGAGCTGAGGCAAGGAAGGCACCAGTGGCGTCTCCCAGGCTCGCTCAGACAGCTCCTTCCTGGGGAGGGAGCCTAAAAGCAAGGCAAGTCTGGGCAAGGCGAGCCCCGGCCGAGCAGCCTCGCGCCAGAAACTCTGCCAGATCGGGGCTCTGAGCAGAGCTAGAGCTCTGCCGTACTGGAGGCGCACTTAGCTCCGTGCAAGCAGGGCTTTCCTCTTGACTGGGCTCGGCTGCCTCCTCTTCTCCCGAGGAGGCTCGCTACACTGCTGGCTGTGCTCTCGCCTATCAGGCGGGCGCGCAGGGCTCCTCCAGCAGGTCTTGCCTCAGGGGCTGCTTCCCCTGAGTTGGGGCTGTGGGCGGGAACCCAGACACGCAGGATAAGGCCCCAACCACCTGCACATGTCTCTGCTGGGGAGGAGAGTGCTAGGGAACCTACGTCTCTCACACACTTTCTAGGCACCCACGGAGTCAGCCTCTGGGTGTGGGGATGCGCCCAGGGGCCCTTGGAACCTGGTGCTCTCCGTGCGGAGCTTTGTCTGGGCGGCCAAGGAACCGCTGAAGGAGCCCTGCTGTTGCCCTTCGCTTCCCTCTGACAGAGCTTTCACTGCTGGAGCCCTTGGCAGTGTGCAACCCACCAGCCCCTAAGCCCTCCTCAAGGACGCTTGGGACCTAAGTGCAAAGGCAAGGCAGGGGTAGAGCTGAAGCCAGGAAGGCGCCAGTGGCGTTTCCGAGCCTCACACAGCCTGCTCCTTCCTGGGGAGGGAGCCTTAAAGCAAGGCAAGTCTGCGCAAGGCTCGCCTATGGCAGAGCATCTTGGTGCCAGGAACTCTGCCAGATCGGGCCTCTGAACAGAGCTAGAGATCTGCCGTACTGGAGTCGCACTTAGCTTCGTGTAAGCAGGGATTTCAGCTTGACGGGGACTTGCTGCCTCCTCTTCCCCCGAGGAGGCTCGCTTCCCTGCTGGCTGTGCACTCGCCTATCAGGCGGGGGGCGCAGGGCTCCTCCAGCAGGTCTTGCCTCAGGGGCTGCTTCCCCTGAGTTGGGGCTGTGGGCAGGAACCCAGACACGCAGGATCAGGCCCCAAACACCTGCACATGTCTCTGCTGGGGAGGAGAGTGCTAGGGAACCTACGTCTGTCATACACTTTCTGGCACCCAAGGAATCAGCCTCCGTGTGTGGGGGCTGAAAACCCCAGCCAGGGGCCCTGGGAGCCTGGTGCTCTCCGTGGGCGCTGAATCTGGGCGGCCAAGCAACCGCTGGAGGAGCCCTGCAGTTGCCCTTCCCTTCCCTCTGACAGAATTCTCACTGCTGGAGCCCTTGGCAGTGTGCAACCCACCAGCCCCCTAAGCCTCCTTAAGGAGGCTGGGACCTAAGTGCAAAGGCAAGGCAGGATTGGAGCTGAGGCAAGAAGGCGCCAGTGGCGACTCCCAGGCTCCTGCAGCCTGCTCCTTCCTGGGAGGGAGCCTAAAAGCAAGGCAAGTCTGGGCAAGGCTAGCCCCCGGCAGAGCAGCCTCGCGCCAGGAACTCTGCCAGATCGGGGCTCTGAGCAGAGCTAGAGCTCTGCCGTACTGGAGGCGCACTTAGCTCCGTGCAAGCAGGGCTTTCCTCTTGACGGGCTCCTGCCTCCTCTTCTCCCGAGGAGGCTCGCTTCCTGCTGGCTGTGCACTCGCCTATCAGGCGGGGCGCAGGGCTCCTCCAGCAGGTCTTGCCTCAGGGGCTGCTTCCCCTGAGTTGGGGCTGTGGGCGGAACCCAGACACGCAGGATCAGGCCCCAACCACCTGCACATGTCTCTGCTGGGGAGGAGAGTGCTAGGGAACCTACGTCTGTCACACACTTTCTGGCACCCACGGAGTCAGCCTCTGGTGTGTGGGGCTGAAAACCCAGCCAGGGGCCCTTGGAACCTGGTGCTCTCCGTGCGGAGCTTTGTCTGGGCGGCCAAGAAACCGCTGAAGGAGCCCTGCTGTTGCCCTTCGCTTCCCTCTGACAGAGCTTTCACTGCTGGAGCCCTTGGCAGTGTGCAACCCACCAGCCCCTAAGCCCTCCTCAAGGACGCTTGGGACCTAAGTGCAAAGGCAAGGCAGGGGTAGAGCTGAAGGCCAGGAAGGCGCCAGTGGCGTTTCCGAGCCTCACACAGCCTGCTCCTTCCTGGGGAGGGAGCCTTAAAGCAAGGCAAGTCTGCGCAAGGCTCGCCTATGGCAGAGCATCTTGGTGCCAGGAACTCTGCCAGATCGGGCCTCTGAAGCAGAGCTAGAGATCTGCCGTACTGGAGTCGCACTTAGCTTCGTGTAAGCAGGGATTTCAGCTTGACGGGGCTTGCTGCCTCCTCTTCCCCCGAGGAGGCTCGCTTCCCTGCTGGCTGTGCACTCGCCTATCAGGCGGGGGCGCAGGGCTCCTCCAGCAGGTCTTGCCTCAGGGGCTGCTTCCCCTGAGTTGGGGCTGTGGGCAGGAACCCAGACACGCAGGATCAGGCCCCAAACACCTGCACATGTCTCTGCTGGGGAGGAGAGTGCTAGGGAACCTACGTCTGTCATACACTTTCTGGGCACCCAAGGAATCAGCCTCCGTGTGTGCGGGGCTGAAAACCCCAGCCAGGGGCCCTGGGAGCCTGGTGCTCTCCGTGCGGCGCTGATTCTGGGCGGCCAAGAAACCGCTGGAGGAGCCCTGCAGTTGCCCTTCCCTTCCCTCTGACAGAGCTCTCACTGCTGGAGCCCTTGGCAGTGTGCAACCCACCAGCCCCTAAGCCCTCCTTAAGGAGCCTGGGACCTAAGTGCAAAGGCAAGGCAGGATTGGAGCTGAGGCAAGGAAGGCGCCAGTGGCGTCTCCCAGGCTCGCTCAGCCTGCTCCTTCCTGGGGAGGGAGCCTAAAAGCAAGGCAAGTCTGGGCAAGGCTAGCCCCCGGCAGAGCAGCCTCGCGCCAGGAACTCTGCCAGATCGGGGCTCTGAGCAGAGCTAGAGCTCTGCCGTACTGGAGGCGCACTTAGCTCCGTGCAAGCAGGGCTTTCACTTGACGGGCTGGCTGCCTCCTCTTCCCCCGAGGAGGCTCGCTTCCTGCTGGCTGTGCACTCGCCTATCAGGCGGGGGCGCAGGGCTCCTCCAGCAGGTCTTGCCTCAGGGGCTGCTTCCCCTGAGTTGGGGCTGTGGGCAGGAACCCAGACACGCAGGAGCAGGGGCCCAAACACCTGCACATGTCTCTGCTGGGGAGGAGAGTGCTAGGGAACCTACGTCTGTCATACACTTTCTGGGCACCCAAGGAATCAGCCTCCGTGTGTGCGGGGCTGAAAACCCCAGCCAGGGGCCCTGGGAGCCTGGTGCTCTCGTGCGGCGCTGATTCTAGGCGGCCTAGAAACCGCTGGAGGAGCCCTGCAGTTGCCCTTCCCTTCCCTCTGACAGAGCTCTCACTGCTGAAGCCCTTGGCAGTGTGCAACCCACCACCCCCCTAAGCCCTCCCCAAGACGCTGGCACCTAAGTGCAAAGGCAAGGCAGGATTGGAGCTGAGGCAAGGAAGGCACCAGTGGCGTCTCCCAGGCTCGCTCAGCAGCTCCTTCCTGGGGGGGAGCCTAAAAGCAAGGCAAGTCTGGGCAAGGCGAGCCCCCGGCCGAGCAGCCTCGCGCCAGAAACTCTGCCAGATCGGGGCTCTGAGCAGAGCTAGAGCTCTGCCGTACTGGAGGCGCACTTAGCTCCGTGCAAGCAGGGCTTTCCTCTTGACTGGGCTCGGCTGCCTCCTCTTCTCCGAGGAGGCTCGCTACACTGCTGGCTGTGCTCTCGCCTATCAGGCGGGCGCGCAGGGCTCCTCCAGCAGGTCTTGCCTCAGGGGCTGCTTCCCCTGAGTTGGGGCTGTGGGCGGAACCCAGACACGCAGGATAAGGCCCCAACCACCTGCACATGTCTCTGCTGGGGAGGAGAGTGCTAGGGAACCTACGTCTCTCACACACTTTCTAGGCACCCACGGAGTCAGCCTCTGGGAGTGTGGGGATGCAAAACCCAGCCAGGGGCCCTTGGAACCTGGTGCTCTCCGTGCGGAGCTTTGTCTGGGCGGCCAAGGAACCGCTGAAGGAGCCCTGCTGTTGCCCTTCGCTTCCCTCTGACAGAGCTTTCACTGCTGGAGCCCTTGGCAGTGTGCAACCCACCAGCCCCTAAGCCTCCTCAAGGACGCTTGGGACCTAAGTGCAAAGGCAAGGCAGGGGTAGAGCTGAAGCAAGGAAGGCGCCAGTGGCGTTTCCGAGCCTCACACAGCCTGCTCCTTCCTGGGGAGGGAGCCTTAAAGCAAGGCAAGTCTGCGCAAGGCTCGCCTATGGCAGAGCATCTTGGTGCCAGGAACTCTGCCAGATCGGGCCTCTGAACAGAGCTAGAGATCTGCCGTACTGGAGTCGCACTTAGCTTCGTGTAAGCAGGGATTTCAGCTTGACGGGGACTTGCTGCCTCCTCTTCCCCCGAGGAGGCTCGCTTCCCTGCTGGCTGTGCACTCGCCTATCAGGCGGGGCGCAGGGCTCCTCCAGCAGGTCTTGCCTCAGGGGCTGCTTCCCCTGAGTTGGGGCTGTGGGCAGGAACCCAGACACGCAGGATCAGGCCCCAAACACCTGCACATGTCTCTGCTGGGGAGGAGAGTGCTAGGGAACCTACGTCTGTCATACACTTTCTGGGCACCCAAGGAATCAGCCTCCGTGTGTGCGGGGCTGAAAACCCCAGCCAGGGGCCCTGGGAGCCTGGTGCTCTCCGTGTGGCGCTGATCTGGGCGGCCAAGCAACCGCTGGAGGAGCCCTGCAGTTGCCCTTCCCTTCCCTCTGACAGAATTCTCACTGCTGAGCCCTTGGCAGTGTGCAACCCACCAGCCCCTAAGCTCTCCTTAAGGAGGCTGGGACCTAAGTGCAAAGGCAAGGCAGGATTGGAGCTGAGGCAAGAAAGGCGCCAGTGGCGACTCCCAGGCTCCTGCTGCCTGCTCCTTCCTGGGAGGCAGCCTAAAAGCAAGGCAAGTCTGGGCAAGGCTAGCCCCGGCAGAGCAGCCTCGCGCCAGGAACTCTGCCAGATCGGGGCTCTGAGCAGAGCTAGAGCTCTGCCGTACTGGAGGCGCACTTAGCTCCGTGCAAGCAGGGCTTTCCTCTTGACTGGGCTCGGCTGCCTCCTCTTCCCCCGAGGAGGCTCGCTTCCTGCTGGCTGTGCTCTCGCCTATCAGGCGGGGCGCAGGGCTCCTCCAGCAGGTCTTGCCTCAGGGGCTGCTTCCCCTGAGTTGGGGCTGTGGGCGGGAACCCAGACACGCAGGATCAGGCCCAACCACCTGCACATGTCTCTGCTGGGGAGGAGAGTGCTAGGGAACCTACGTCTGTCATACACTTTCTAGGCACCCAAGGAATCAGCCTCAGTGTGGGGATGAAAACCCAGCCAGGGGCCCTGGAACCTGGTGCTCTCCGTGCGGAGCTTTGTCTGGGCGGCCAAGAAACCGCTGAAGGAGCCCTGCTGTTGCCCTTCGCTTCCCTCTGACAGAGCTTTCACTGCTGGAGCCCTTGGCAGTGTGCAACCCACCAGCCCCTAAGCCCTCCTCAAGGACGCTTGGGACCTAAGTGCAAAGGCAAGGCAGGGGTAGAGCTGAAGCCAGGAAGGCGCCAGTGGCGTTTCCGAGCTCACACAGCCTGCTCCTTCCTGGGGAGGGAGCCTTAAAGCAAGGCAAGTCTGGCAAGGCTCGCCTATGGCAGAGCATCTTGGTGCGCAGGAACTCTGCCAGATCGGGCCTCTGAACAGAGCTAGAGATCTGCCGTACTGGAGGCGCACTTAGCTTCGTGTAAGCAGGGATTTCAGCTTGACGGGGCTTGGCTGCCTCCTCTTCCCCCGAGGAGGCTCGCTTCCCTGCTGGCTGTGCACTCGCCTATCAGGCGGGGGCGCAGGGCTCCTCCAGCAGGTCTTGCCTCAGGGGCTGCTTCCCCTGAGTTGGGGCTGTGGGCAGGAACCCAGACACGCAGGATCAGGCCCCAACACCTGCACATGTCTCTGCTGGGGAGGAGAGTGCTAGGGAACCTACGTCTGTCATACACTTTCTGGGCACCCAAGGAATCAGCCTCCGTGTGTGCGGGGCTGAAAACCCCAGCCAGGGGCCCTGGAGCCTGGTGCTCTCCGTGTGGCGCTGAATCTGGGCGGCCAAGCAACCGCTGGAGGAGCCCTGCAGTTGCCCTTCCCTTCCCTCTGACAGAATTCTCACTGCTGGAGCCCTTGGCAGTGTGCAACCCACCAGCCCCTAAGCTCTCCTTAAGGAGGCTGGGACCTAAGTGCAAAGGCAAGGCAGGATTGGAGCTGAGGCAAGAAAGGCGCCAGTGGCGACTCCCAGGCTCCTGCTGCCTGCTCCTTCCTGGGAGGGAGCCTAAAAGCAAGGCAAGTCTGGGAAAGGCGAGCCCCCGGCCGAGCAGCCTCGCGCCAGAACTCTGCCAGATCGGGGCTCTGAGCAGAGCTAGAGCTCTGCCGTACTGGAGGCCCACTTAGCTCCGTGCAAGCAGGGCTTTCCTCTTGACTGGGCTCGGCTGCCTCCTCTTCTCCCGAGGAGGCTCGCTACACTGCTGGCTGTGCTCTCGCCTATCAGGCGGGCGCGCAGGGCTCCTCCAGCAGGTCTTGCCCTCAGGGGCTGCTTCCCCTGAGTTGGGGCTGTGGGAGGGAACCCAGACACGCAGGATGAGGCCCAACACCTGCACATGTCTCTGCTGGTGAAGAGAGTGCTAGGGAACTACGTCTGTCATACACTTTCTGGCACCCAAGGAATCAGCCTCCGTGCGTGCGGGGCTGAAAACCCCAGCCAGGGGCCCTGGGAGCCTGGTGCTCTCCGTGGTGGCGCTGAATCTGGGCGGCCAAGCAACCGCTGGACAGCCCTCAGTTGCCCTTCCCTTCCCTCTGACAGATTGCTCACTGCTGGAGCCCTTGGCAGTGTGCAACCCACCAGTCCCTAAGCTCTCCTTAACGGAGCTGGGACCTAAGTGCAAAGGCAAGGCAGGATTGGAGCTGAGGCAAGGAAGGCACCAGTGGGCGTCTCCCAGGCTCGCTCAGACAGCTCCTTCCTGGGGAGGCAGCCTAAAAGCAAGGCAAGACTGGGCAAGGCGAGCCCCGGCAGAGCAGCCTCGCGCCAGAAACTCTGCCAGATCGGGGCTCTGAGCAGAGCTAGAGCTCTGCCGTACTGGAGGCCGCACTTAGCTCCGTGCAAGCCAGGGCTTTCCTCTTGACTGGGCTCGGCTGCTCCTCTTCTCCCGAGGAGGCTCGCTACACTGCTGGCTGTGCTCTCGCCTATCAGGCGGGCGCGCAGGGCTCCTCCAGCAGGTCTTGCCTCAGGGCTGCTTCCCCTGAGTTGAGGCTGTGGGCGGGAACCCAGACACGCAGGATAAGGCCCCAACCACCTGCACATGTCTCTGCTGGGGAGGAGAGTGCTAGGGAACCTACGTCTCTCACACACTTTCTAGGCACCCACGGAGTCAGCCTCTGGGAGTGTGGGGATGCAAAAACCCAGCCAGGGGCCCTTGGAACCTGGTGCTCTCCGTGCGGAGCTTTGTCTGGGCGGCCAAGGAACCGCTGAAGGAGCCCTGCTGTTGCCCTTCGCTTCCCTCTGACAGAGCTTTCACTGCTGGAGCCCTTGGCAGTGTGCAACCCACCAGCCCCTAAGCCTCCTCAAGGACGCCTGGGACCTAAGTGCAAAGGCAAGGCAGGGTAGAGCTGAAGCCAGGAAGGCGCCAGTGGCGTTTCCGAGCCTCACACAGCCTGCTCCTTCCTGGGGAGGGAGCCTTAATGCAAGGCAAGTCTGCGCAAGGCTCGCCTATGGCAGAGCATCTTGGTGCAGGAACTCTGCCAGATCGGGCCTCTGAACAGAGCTAGAGATCTGCCGTACTGGAGTCGCACTTAGCTTCGTGTAAGCAGGGATTTCAGCTTGACGGGGCTTGCTGCCTCCTCTTCCCCGAGGAGGCTCGCTTCCCTGCTGGCTGTGCACTCGCCTATCAGGCGGGGCGCAGGGCTCCTCCAGCAGGTCTTGCCTCAGGGGCTGCTTCCCCTGAGTTGGGGCTGTGGGCAGGAACCCAGACACGCAGGATCAGGCCCCAAACACCTGCACATGTCTCTGCTGGGGAGGAGAGTGCTAGGGAACCTACGTCTGTCATACACTTTCTGGGCACCCAAGGAATCAGCCTCCGTGTGTGCGGGGCTGAAAACCCAGCCAGGGGCCCTGGGAGCCTGGTGCTCTCCGTGTGGCGCTGAATCTGGGCGGCCAAGCAACCGCTGGAGGAGCCCTGCAGTTGCCCTTCCCTTCCCTCTGACAGAATTCTCACTGCTGGAGCCCTTGGCAGTGTGCAACCCACCAGCCCCTAAGCTCTCCTTAAGGAGGCTGGGACCTAAGTGCAAAGGCAAGGCAGGATTGGAGCTGAGGCAAGAAAGGCGCCAGTGGCGACTCCCAGGCTCCTGCTGCCTGCTCCTTCCTGGGAGGCAGCCTAAAAGCAAGGCAAGTCTGGGCAAGGCTAGCCCCCGGCAGAGCAGCCTCGCGCCAGGAACTCTGCCAGATCGGGGCTCTGAGCAGAGCTAGAGCTCTGCCGTACTGGAGGCGCACTTAGCTCCGTGCAAGCAGGGCTTTCACTTGACGGGGCTGGCTGCCTCCTCTTCCCCCGAGGAGGCTCGCTTCCTGCTGGCTGTGCACTCGCCTATCAGGCGGGGCGCAGGGCTCCTCCAGCAGGTCTTGCCTCAGGGGCTGCTTCCCCTGAGTTGGGGCTGTGGGCAGGAACCCAGACACGCAGGATCAGGCCCCAACCACTGCACATGTCTCTGCTGGGGAGGAGAGTGCTAGGGAACCTACGTCTGTCATACACTTTCTGGGCACCCAAGGAATCAGCCTCCGTGTGTGGGGCTGAAAACCCAGCCAGGGGCCCTGGAAGCCTGGTGCTCTCCGTGCGGCGCTGATCTGGGCGGCCAGAACCGCTGGAGGAGCCCTGCAGTTGCCCTTCCTTCCTCTGACAGAGCTTCACTGCTGAGCCCTTGGCAGTGTGCAACCCACCAGCCCCTAAGCCTCCCCAAGGACGCCTGGGACCTAAGTGCAAAGGCAAGGCAGGATTGGAGCTGAGGCAAGGAAGGCGCCAGTGGCGTCTCCAGGCTCAGACAGCTGCTCCTTCCTGGGGAGGGAGCCTAAAAGCAAGGCAAGTCTGGGCAAGGCTCGCCCGGCAGAGCAGCCTGGCGCCAGGAACTCTGCCAGATCGGGGCTCTGAGCAGAGCTAGAGCTCTGCCGTACTGGAGGCGCACTTAGCTCCGTGCAAGCAGGGCTTTCAGCTTGACGGGGCTTGGCTGCCTCCTCTTCCCCGAGGAGGCTCGCTTCCCTGCTGGCTGTGCACTCGCCTATCAGGCGGGGGCGCAGGGCTCCTCCAGCAGGTCTTGCCTCAGGGGCTGCTTCCCCTGAGTTGGGGCTGTGGGCAGGAACCCAGACACGCAGGATCAGGCCCCAACACCTGCACATGTCTCTGCTGGGGAGGAGAGTGCTAGGGAACCTACGTCTGTCATACACTTTCTGGGCACCCAAGGAATCAGCCTCCGTGTGTGCGGGTGAAAACCCCAGCCAGGGGCCCTGGGAGCCTGGTGCTCTCCGTGCGGCGCTTTCTGGGCGGCCAAGAACCGCTGGAGGAGCCCTGCAGTTGCCCTTCCCTTCCCTCTGACAGAGCTTTCACTGCTGGAGCCCTTGGCAGTGTGCAACCCACCAGCCCCTAAGCCTCCTCAAGGACGCTGGGACCTAAGTGCAAAGGCAAGGCAGGATTGGAGCTGAGGCAAGGAAGGCGCCAGTGGCGTTCCCAGGCTCCAGCCTGCTCCTTCCTGGGGAGGGAGCCTAAAAGCAAGGCAAGTCTGGGCAAGGCTAGCCCCCGGCAGAGCAGCCTCGCGCCAGGAACTCTGCCAGATCGGGGCTCTGAGCAGAGCTAGAGCTCTGCCGTACTGGAGGCGCACTTAGCTCCGTGCAAGCAGGGCTTTCACTTGACGGGCTGCTGCCTCCTCTTCCCCGAGGAGGCTCGCTTCCCTGCTGGCTGTGCACTCGCCTATCAGGCGGGGCGCAGGGCTCCTCCAGCAGGTCTTGCCTCAGGGGCTGCTTCCCCTGAGTTGGGGCTGTGGGCAGGAACCCAGACACGCAGGATCAGGCCCCAAACACCTGCACATGTCTCTGCTGGGGAGGAGAGTGCTAGGGAACCTACGTCTGTCATACACTTTCTGGGCACCCAAGGAATCAGCCTCCGTGTGTGCGGGGCTGAAAACCCAGCCAGGGGCCCTGGGAGCCTGGTGCTCTCGTGTGCGGCGCTGATCTGGGCGGCCAAGAAACCGCTGGAGGAGCCCTGCAGTTGCCCTTCCCTTCCCTCTGACAGAGCTTCACTGCTGGAGCCCTTGGCAGTGTGCAACCCACACCCCTAAGCCCTCCTCAAGGACGCCTGGGACCTAAGTGCAAAGGCAAGGCAGGATTGGAGCTGAGGCAAGGAAGGCGCCAGTGGCGTCTCCCAGGCTCGCTCAGCAGCTCCTTCCTGGGGAGGGAGCCTAAAAGCAAGGCAAGTCTGGGCAAGGCGAGCCCCGGCAGAGCAGCCTCGCGCCAGAAACTCTGCCAGATCGGGGCTCTGAGCAGAGCTAGAGCTCTGCCGTACTGGAGGCCCTTAGCTCCGTGCAAGCAGGGCTTTCCTCTTGACGGGCTCGGCTGCCTCCTCTTCTCCGAGGAGGCTCGCTACCTGCTGGCTGTGCTCTCGCCTATCAGGCGGGGCGCAGGGCTCCTCCAGCAGGTCTTGCCTCAGGGGCTGCTTCCCCTGAGTTGGGGCTGTGGGCGGGGAACCCAGACACGCAGGATCAGGCCCCAACCACCTGCACATGTCTCTGCTGGGGAGGAGAGTGCTAGGGAACCTACGTCTGTCATACACTTTCTGGCACCCAAGGAGTCAGCCTCTGGAGTGTGGGGATGCAAAACCCAGCCAGGGGCCCTGGAACCTGGTGCTCTCCGTGCGGAGCTTTGTCTGGGCGGCCAAGAACCGCTGAAGGAGCCCTGCTGTTGCCCTTCGCTTCCCTCTGACAGAGCTTTCACTGCTGGAGCCCTTGGCAGTGTGCAACCCACCAGCCCCTAAGCCTCCTCAAGGACGCTTGGGACCTAAGTGCAAAGGCAAGGCAGGGGTAGCTGAAGCCAGGAAGGCGCCAGTGGCGTTTCCGAGGCCTCACACAGCCTGCTCCTTCCTGGGGAGGGAGCCTTAAAAGCAAGGCAAGTCTGGGCAAGGCTCGCCTATGGCAGAGCATCTTGGCGCCAGGAACTCTGCCAGATCGGGCTCTGAACAGAGCTAGAGATCTGCCGTACTGGAGTCGCACTTAGCTTCGTGTAAGCAGGGATTTCAGCTTGACGGGGCTTGCTGCCTCCTCTTCCCCCG
>NW_017214504.1:0-14639 GCF_001704415.2 Capra hircus
AAAAAAAAAGAGAGAGATGGAAAGGCCCCCTCTTTGAGAGTGACCGGAACGCCGAAAATTCTTTTCCGAACACGCAGGAAAGGATTTCCTCCCCCCCTTCCTGTCGGGCTACAGGAGAGGAAAAGGGCTTCCTCTGGTGTAGGCGGGACTCTCGTGCTCCCTCTCGGTGTAGACGGGAATCTCGCCGAACTTTTGAGTGGAGCAAGGGTGTGAAGGACCTTTGGGAAGTTCCAGAGTTTAGGTGAGAATGCCTTGGGCGCCTCAGCGAAATGGCCTCATCCGCCTTGGAGGGCCGAACCTCCTAGATTTTCTCGAGTTGCAGCAAGGTGCTCCTAGACTTACGAGGGGACCTCCAGGGGACCGCTCATGCTGGCCCTCCAGAAAAGGGCAGTCCATGTCGAGTTGCTCTGGGGGCTCTAGGGATTCTCCTCTCCCGTCGCCGGGGCGAACATAAGACCTTGTGTGGAGTTTGAATGCCGGAACGCTGAGATGTTCTCTCAGATGTGAATGACCTGGGGTACTTGTGGGTCTCCCCAGGGGAGTCAGTCTGTCTCGAGTTGGGGGATATGCAACGTACCGTCTACCTCGCGAGCTTTAGCAAGTCAAGTTTCATGCTACCCTAAAAGATCATGATCTGTGGCCTGAGGCTTTCCCGAGGTTTCCCACGAGGCTTTCCACAGGGCTGTCCCACGTGCCACCGTGGTGTGAGTCGATCCTCGGCTTGAAGGTCGAGGCAGTGCAGGGAAAACAGTTTCCCTGGAATGGACTGAGACATCTAGCGGACTCTGGGAATGTGGCACAACCCTGGAGTTCCTCTCGCCTTTCCTGTGGAGAGCGCCTCCACTTGAGATGCGACGGGAACGCCGGGAATTCTTTCCCGACCACGCAGGGAAAGGATCCCTCTCTCGAGCTAGGAGGGAAACGGGCTCCTCTGGATGTAGGCGGACTCTCGTGCTCCCTCTTGAGTGGAGACGGGAATCTCGCGGCAAAGGTGTGAAGGACCCTTGGAAGTTCCAGAGTTTAGGTGTGAATAGCCTCGAGACGCCTCAGCGGAAATGGGCCATCTCGCCTGGAGGGAGGACCTCTGGATTTTCTCGAGTTGCAGCAGACTCTCGACGACGGGGACTCAGGGACCCGCTCTGGTGGCCTCGGAAAGGCCAGTCCCCATGCGAGTTGCTCGGGGCCTCCTCGGGATTCCTCTCCCATCGATGCTAGGGCCTCAGACCTTGTGTGGAGTCGGTGCGGAACCTGAGGATTCCTCTTCCAGTGCTGACATGGATCTTGGGGTACTTCTGGAGTCTCCCCAGGGGAGTCAGTCCTCGTCTCGAGTGGGGGGCATGCACGTGCGCTTTCCTTCACGAGCTGTAGCAGCAGTGTCCACCTTCCCTTCGCGTGGATCAACGGGATCATGTGGGCTTTCCCTCCGAGGCTTTCCCATGAGGCTTTCCCACGAGGCTTTCCCACAGGGCTGTCCCACGTGCCACCGTGGTGTGAGTTCGATCCTCGGCTTGAAAGTCGAGGCAGTGCAGGGAAAACAGGATTCCTGGAATGGACTGGACACATCTGGTGGACTCTGGGAATGGTGGCACGACCGTGGAGATCCTCTCCGCTTTCCTGTGGAGAGCCCCTCCACTTGAGGATGCGACGGGAACGCCGGGAATTCTTTCCGGACACGCATGGGCAAAGGATCCCTCCTCTCGAGTAGGAGGACGGAAATGGGGCTCCTCTGGATGTGGTCCGGGATCTCGTGCTTCCTCTCAAGTGGAGACGGTTATGTTGGGGAACTTCTTGAGTTGCAGCAATCGTGTGAAGGACCCATTTGGAAGTTCCAGAGGTTAGGTGTGATTAGCCTCCGAGACGCCTCAGCGGAAATGGGCCTCATCTCGCCTGGATGGGGAGCACCTCCTGGATGTTCTCGAGTTGCGGCAGGTGCTCTCGTCTTACAACGGGGACCTCAGGGACCCGCTCTGGTGGCCTCAGGAAAGGCCAGTCCCCATGCGAGTTGCTCGGGCGGGCCTCTCGGGATTCCTCTCCCATCGATTATAGTGCCTAAGACCTTGTGTGGAGTCGGTGCCGGAACCTGAGGATTCCTCTCCAGTGCTGACATGGATCTTGGGGTACTTCTGGAGTCTCCCCAGGGGAGTCAGTCCGCGTCTCGACTGGGGGCATGCACGTGCGCTTTCCTCCGGAGCTGTAGCAGCAGTGGTCAAGCTTCCCTTCGCGTGGATCAAGGGATCTGCGGCTTTCCCTCAGAGGCTTTCCCACGAAGGCTTTCCCATGAGGCTTCCCCAAAGGGCTGTCCCACGTGCCACCGTGGTGTGAGTTGATCCTCGGCTTGAAAGTCGAAGCAGTGCAGGGAAAACAGGTTTCCCTGGAATAAACTGAGAATTCTGGGGGACTCTGGGAATGGGGCCTGATCCTGGAGTTCCTCTCGCCTTCCTCTGGAGAGCGCCTCCTCTTGAGATGCGACGGGAACGCTAGGAATTCTTTCCCGACCACACAGGGAAAGGATCCCTCCTCTCGAGCTAGCAGGCGGAAACGGGGCCACTCTGGAAGTGCGCGGGACTCTCGTGTTCCTCTTGAGTGGAGACGGGTATGTCGGGGAACTTCTTGAGTTGCAGCAAGGGTGTGAAAGACCCTTTGGAAGTTCCAGAGTTTAGTGTGATTACCCCCTATTTGCCTCAGCAGAAATGGGCCTCATCGAGCCTGGAGGGGAGAACCTCCTGGATTTTCTCGAGTTGTGGCAGGTGCTCTCATCTTACGATGGGGACCTCAGGGACCCGCTCTGGTGGCCTCAGGAAAGGCCAGTCCCCATGCGAGTTGCTCGGGCGCCTCTCGGGATTCCTCTCCCGTCGATGCCGGGGCCTAAGACATTGTGTTGAGTCGGTGCCAGAACCTGAGGATTCTTCTCCAGTGCTGACATGGATTTTGGGGTACTTCTGGAGTCTCCCCAGTGGAGTCAGTCCTCGTCTCGAGTGGGGTCGATGCACGTGCGCTTTGCTCCCGAGCTGTAGTAGCAGTGTCAAGCTTCCCTTCGCGTGGATCAAGGGATCTGTAGCTTTCCCTCGAGGCTTTCCCACAAGGCTTTCCCACGAGGCTTCCCCACAGGGCTGTCCCACGTGCCACCGTGGTGTGAGTTGATCCTCGCCTTGAAAGTCGAAGCAGTGCAGGGAAAACAGGTTTCCCTGGAATGGACTGAGACATCTGGGGTACTCAGGGAACGGTGGCACGACCCTGGAGTTCCTCTCGCCTTTCCTGTGGAGAGCGCCTCCCCTTGAGATGCGACCTGAACGTCGGGAATTCTTTCCCGAGCACCCAGTGAAAGGATCCCTCCTCTCGAGCTAGGAGGCCGAAACGGGGCTCCTCTGGATGTGGGTGGGACTCTCGTCCTTCCTCTCGAGTTGAGACGGGTATGTCGGGGAACTTCTTGAGTTGCAGCAAGGGTGTGAAGGACCCTTTGGAAGTTCGAGAGGTTAGGTGTGATTAGACTCGAGACTCCTCAGCAGAAATGGGCCTCATCTCGCCTGGAGGGGAGAACCTCCTGGATATTCTCTATTTGCGGCAGGTGCTCTCGACTTTCGACTGGGACCTCAGGGACCCGCTCTGGTGGCCTCAGGAAAGGCCAGTCCCCATGCAGTTGCTCGGGGGCCTCTCGGGATTCCTCTCCCGTCGATGCCGTGGCCTGAGACCTTGTGTGGAGTCTGTGCCGGAACCTCAGGATTCCTCTCCAGTGCTGACATGGATCTTGGGTACTTCTGGAGTCTCCCAGGGGAGTCATTCCTCGTCGCGAGTGGGGACATGCACGTGGGTTTTCCTCCCGAGCTGTAGTAGCAGTGTCGC
The DNA here is from genome assembly GCF_001704415.2 of Capra hircus. Classification (NCBI taxonomy): domain Eukaryota; kingdom Metazoa; phylum Chordata; class Mammalia; order Artiodactyla; family Bovidae; genus Capra; species Capra hircus. Next base: position 3,841 of record NW_017214504.1, read on the forward strand.
GCTTCCCTTCACGTGGATCAAGGGATCTGTGGCTTTCCCTCGAGGCTTTCCCACTAGGCTTTCCCACGAGGCTTTCACACAGAGCTCTCCCACGTGCCACCGTGGTGTGAGTCGATGCTCGGTTTGAAAGTCGAGGCAGTGCAGGGACAAAAGTATTCCCTGGAATGGCCTGAGACATCTGGGGGACTCTGGGAATGGTGGCACGACCCTGGAGTTCCTCTCGCCTTTCCTGTGGTTAGCGCCTCCTCTTGAGATGCGACGGAAAAGCCGGCAATTCTTTCCCGAGCACGCAGTGAAAGGATCCCTCCTCTCGAGCTAGGAGGCGGTAACGGGGCTCCTCTGGATGTGGGCGGGATTCTTCGAGCTTCCTCTCGAGTGGAGACGGTTATGTCGGGGAACTTCTTGAGTTGCAGCAAGGGTGTGAAGGACCCTTTGGAAGTTCCAGAGGTTAGGTGTGAATAGCCTCGAGTCTCCTCAGCGGAAATTGGGCCTCATCTCGCCTGGAGGGGAGAACCTCCTGGATTTTCTCGAGTTGCGGCGGGTGCTCTCGTCTTATGATGGGGACGACAGGGACCCTCTTTGGTGGCCCCAGGAAAGGCCAGTTCCCATGCTAGTTGCATGGGGGCATCTCGGGATTCCTCTCCCGTCGATGCTGGGGCCTAAGACCTTGTGTGGGAGTCAGTGCCGGAACCTGAGGATTCCTCTGCAGTGCAGACATGGATCTTGGGGTACTTCTGGAGTCTCCCCAGGGGAGTCAGTCCTCGTCTCGACTGGGGGCATGCACGTGCGCTTTCCTCCTGAGCTGTAGCAGCACTGTCGCGCTTCCCTTCGCATGGATCAAGGGATCTGTGGCTTTCCCCACGAGGCTTTCCCAAGAGGCTTTCCCACGAGGCTTTCCCACAGGGCTGTCCCACGAGACACCGTGATGTGAGTTGATCCTCGGCTAGAAAGTCGAGGCACTGCAGGGAAAACAGGTTTCCCTGGAATGGACTGAGACATTTGGGGGCCCTGGGAATGGTGGCACGACCCTGGAGTTCCTCTCGCCTTTCCTGTGGAGAGCGCCTCCTCTTGAGATGCGACGGGAACGCCGGGAATTCTTTCCCGACCACGCAGGGAAAGGATCCCTCCTCTCGAGCTAGGATGCGGAAACGGGGCTCCTCTGGATGTGGGCGGGACTCTCGTGCTCCCTCTCGAGTGAAGACGGGTACGTCGGGCAACTTCTTGAGTTGCAGCAAGGGTGTGAAGGACCCTTTGGAAGTTCCAGAGTCCAGGTTGATTAGCCTCGAGACGCCTCAGCGGAAATGGGACTCATCTCGCCTGCAGGGGAGAACCTCCTGGATTTTATCGAGTTGTGGATGGAGCTCTCGTCTTATGACGGGGACCTCAGGGATCCGCTCTGGTGGCCTCAGGAAAGGCCAGTCCCCATGCGAGTTGTTCGGGGGCCTCTCGGGATTCCTCTCCCGTCGATGCTGGGGCCTAGGACCTTGTGTGGAGTCAGTGAGGGAACCTGAGGATTCCTCTCCAGTGCTGACATGGATCTTGGGGGTATTTCTGGAGTCCCCCCAAGGGAGTTAGGCCACGTCTCGAGTGGGGGCATGCACGTGCGCTTTCCTTCCGAGCTGTAGCAGCAGTGTCGCGCTTCCCTTCGCGTGGGTCAAGGGATCTTGGCTTTCCTCGAGGCTTTACCACAGGGCTGTCCCACGTGCCACCATGGTGTGAGTCGATCCTCGGCTTGAAAGTCGAGGCAGTGCAGGGAAAACAGGTTTCCCTGGAATGGACGGAGACATCCGGGAGACTCTGGGAATGTGGCACGACCCTAGAGTTCCTCTCGCCTTTCCTGTGGAGAGCGCCTCCTCTTGAGATGCGACGGGAACGCCGGGAATTCTTTCCCAACCACGCAGGGAAAGAATCCCTCCTCTTGAGCTCGGAGGGGGAAACGGGGCTCCTCTGGATGTGGGTGGAACTCTCGTGCTTCCTCTCGAGTGGAGACGGGTATGTCGGGGAACTTCTTGAGTTGCAGCAAGGGTGTGAAGGACCCTTTGGAAATTCCAGAGTTTAGGTGTGAATAGCCTCGAGACGCCTCAGCGGAAATGGGCCTCATCTCGCCTGGAGGGAGAACCTCCTGGATTTTCTCGAGTTGCGGCAGGTGCTCTCGGCTTACGACGGGGACCTCAGGGACCCGCTCTGGTGGCCTCAGGAAAGACCAGTCCCCATGCGAGTTGCTCGGGTGCCTCTGGGGATTCCTCTCCCGTCCGATGCCGGGGCAAAAGACCTTGTGTGGAGTCGTTGCCGGAAACTGAGGATTCCTCTCCAGTGCAGACATGGAACTTGGGGTACTTCTGGAGTTTCCCCAGGTGAGTCAGTCCTCGTCTCGAGTGGGGGCATGCACGTGCGCTTTCCTCCCGAGCTGTAGCAGCAGTGTCACGCTTTCCTTCGCGTGGATCAAGGGATCAGGGGCTTTACCTCGAGGCTTTCCCACGAGGCTTTCCCTCGAGGCTTTTCCACAGGGCTGTCCCACGTGCCACCGTGGTGTGAGTCGATCCTCGGCTTGAAAGTCGAGGCAGTGCTGGGAAAACAGGTTTCCCTGGAATGGACGGAGCCATCTGGAGGACTCTGGGAATGTGGCACGACCCTGGAGTTCCTCTCGCCATTTTTCTGGAGAGCGCCTCCTCTTGAGATGCGACGGGAATGCCGGAAAATCTTTCCCGACCACGCAGGGAAAGGATCCCTCCTCTTGAGCTCGGAGGGGGAAACTGGGCTCCTCTGGATGTGGGTGGAACTCTCGTTCTTCCTGTCGAGTGGAGACGTGTATGTCGGGGAACTTCTTGAGTTGCAGCAAGGGTGTGAAGGACCCTTGGAAGTGCCAGAGGTTAGGTGTGAATAGCCTCGAGACGCCTCAGCGGAAATGGGCCTCATCTCGCCTGGAGGGGAGAACCTCCTGGATTTTCTCGAGTTGCGGCAGGTTCTCTCGACTTACGACGGGGACCTCAGGGACCCGCTCTGGTGGCCTCAGGAAAGGCCAGTCCCCATGCGAGTTGCTCGGGGGCCTCTCAGGATTCTTCTCCCTTCGATGCCGGGGCCTAAGATCTTGTGTGGAGTCGGTCCCGGAACCTGAGGATTCCTCCCCAGTGCTGACATGGATCTTGGGGTACTTCTGGGCTCTCCCCAGGGGAGTCAGTCCTCGTTTCGAGTGGGGGTATTCACGTGAGCTTTCCTCCCGAGCTGTAGCAGCAGTGTCGCGCTTCCATTCGCCTGGATCAAGGTATCTGTGGATTTCCCTCTAGGCTTTCCCACGAGGCTTTCCCACGAGTATTTCCCACAGGGCTGTCCTACGTGCCACCGTGGTGTGAGTAGATCCTCGGCTTGAAAGTCGAGGCAGTGCAGGGAAAACAGGATTCCCTGGAATGGACTGAGACATCTGGGGGACTCTGAGAATGCTTCACGACCCTGGAGTTCCTCTCGCCTTTCCTGTGGAGAGCGCCTCCTCTTAAGATGCGACGGGAACACCGGGAATTCTTTCCCCACCACGCAGGGAAAGGATCCCTCCTCTCGAGCTAGGAGGCAGAAACGCGGCTCCTCTGGATGTGGGCGGGACTCTCGTGCTTCCTCTCGAGTGGAGATGGGTATGTCGGGGATCTTCTTGAGTTGCAGCAAGGGTGTGAAGTACCCTTTGGAAATTCCAGAGGTTAGGTGTGATTAGCCTCGAGACGCCTTAGCGGAAATGTGCCTCATTTCGCCTGGAGGGGAGAACCGCCTGGACGTTCTCGAGTTGCGGCAGGTGCTCTCGACTTACGACAGGGACCTCAGGGACCCGCTCTGGTGGCCTCAGGAAAGGCCAGTCCCCAAGCGAGTAGCTCGCAGGCCTCTCGGGATTCCTCTCCCGTCGATGCCGGGCCAAAGATCTTGTGTGGAATCGGTGCCAGAACCTGAGGATTCCTCTCCAGTGCAGACATGGATCTTGGGGTACTTCTGGTGTCTCCCCAGGGTAGTCAGTCCTCGTCTCGAGTGGGGGCATGCATGTGTGCTTTCCTCCCGAGCTCTAGCAGCAGTGTCGTGCTTCCCTTCGCGTGGATCAAGGGATCTGTGGCTTTCCCTCATGGCTTTCCCACGAGTCTTTCCCACGAGGCTTTCCCAAAGGGCGGTCCCACGAGGCTTTCCCACAAGGCTTTCCCACAGGCTGTCCCACGTTCCACCGTGGTGTGAGTCGATCCTCGGCTTGAAAGTCGAGGCAGTGCAGGGAAAACAGGTTTCCCTGGAATGGACGGAGACATCTGGGGGACTCTGGGAATGGTGGTAGGACCCTGGAGTTCCTCCCGCGTTTCCTGTGGAGAGCGCCTCCTCTTGAGATGCGACGGAAACGCCCTGAATTCTTTCCCGAGCACGCAGGGAATGGATCCCTCCTCTCGAGCTAGGAGGCGGAAATGGGGCTACTGTGGATGTGGGTGAGATTCTCGTGCTTCCTCTCGATTGGAGACGGGAATGTCGGGGAACGTCTTGAGTTGCAGCAAGGGTGTGAAAGACCCTTTGGAAGTTCCAGAGGTTAGGTATGATTAGCCTCAAGACGCCTCAGCGGAATGAGCCTCATCTCGCCTGGAGGGAAGAACCTCCTGGATTTTCTCGAGTTGCAGGCAGGTGCTCTCGACTTACGACGGGGACCTCAGGGACCCGCTCTGGTAGCCTCAGTAAAGGCCAGTCCCCATGCGAGTTGCTCGGGGGCCTCTCGGGATTCTTCTCCTTTCGATGCCGGGGCCTAAGATCTTGTGTGGAGTGGGTGCCGGAACGTGAGGATTCCTCTCCAGTGCTGACATGGATCTTGGGGTACTTCTGGAGTCTCCCCAGGGCAGTCAGTCCACTACTCGAGTGGGGGCATGCAGGTGCACATTTCCTCCCGAGCTGTAGCAGCTGTGTCGCGCTTCCCTTCACGTGGATAAAGGGATCTGTGGCTTTCCCTCGAGGCTTTCCCAAGAGGCTTTCCCACGAGGCTTTCCCACAGGGCTGTCCCAGGTGCCACCGAGGATGTGAGTCGATCCTTCGGCTTGAAAGTCGAGGCAGTGCAGGGAAAATAGGATTTCCCTGGAATGGACTGAGACATCCAGGGGACTCTGGGAATGGTGGCACGACCCTGGAGTTCCTCTCGCCTTTCCTGTGGAGAGCACCTCCTCTTGAGATGCAGACGGGAACGCCGGGAATTCTTTCCCGACCACGCTGGGAAAGGATCCCCCCTCGAGCTAGGAGGCGGAAACGGGGCTATTCTGGATGTGGGCGGGACTCTCGTGCTTCCTCTCGAGTGGAGTGGGTATGTCGGGGAACTTCTTGAGTTGCAGCAGGGGTGTGAAGGACCCTTTGGAAGTTCCAGATGTTAGATGTGATTAGCCTCGAGACGCCTCAGCGGAAATGGGCCTCATCTCGAATGGAGGGGAGAACCTCCTGGATTTTCTCGAGTTGCGGCAGGTGCTCTCGACTTACGACGGGGACCTCAGGGACCCGATCTGGTGGCCTCAGGAAAGGCCAGTCCCCATGCGAGTTGCTCGGGGGCCTCTCAGGATTCCTCTCCCGTCGATGCCGGGGCCTAAGACCTTGTGTGGAGTCGGTGCGGGAACCTGAGGATTCCTCTCCAGTGCTGACGTGGATCTTGGGGTACTTCTGGAGTCTCCCCATGGGAGTCAGTCCTCGTCTCGGTTGGGTGCATGCACGTGCCGCTTTTCTCCCGAGCTGTAGCAGCAGTGTCACTGCTTCCCTACGCGTGGATCAAGGGATCTGTGGATTTCCCTCGAGGCTTTCCCACGAGGCTTTCCCAAGAGCTTTCCCACAGGGCTGTCCAACGTGCCATCGCGGTGTGAGTCCATCCTCGGCTTATAAGTCGACGCAGTGCAGGGAAAACAGGTTTCCCTGGAATGGACTGAAACATCTGGTGGACTCTGGGAATGGGGCCTGATACTGGAGTTCCTCTCGCCTTTCCTGTGGAGAGCGCCTACTCTTGAGATGAGACGGGAACGCTAGGAATTCTTTCCCGACCACGCAGGTAAAGGATGCCTCCTCTCGAGCTAGGCAGGCGGAAACGGGGCCACTCTGGATATGGGCGGGACCCTCGGCGTTCCTCTTGAGTGGAGACGGGTATGTCGGGGAACTTCTTGAGTTGCAGCAAGGAAGTGACGGACCCTTTGGAAGTTCCAGAGGTAAGGTGTGATTAGCCTCGAGATACCTCAGCGGAAATAGGTCTCAGCTCGCCTGGAGGGGAGAACCTCTTGGATTTTCTCGAGTTGCGGCTGGTGCTCTCGACTTATGACGGGGAACTCAGGGACCCGGTGTGGTGGCCTCAGGAAAGGCCAGTCCCCATGCGAGTTGCTCGGGGGTCTATCGGGATTCCTCTCCCGTCGATGCTGGGTCCTAAGACATGGTGTGGACTCAGTGCCAGAACCTGAGAATTCCTCTCCACTGCCGACATGGATCTTGGGGTACTTCTGGATTCTCCCCAGGGCAGTCAGTCCTCGTCTCGAGTGGGGGCATGCACGTGCGCTTTCCTCCCGAGCTGTAGCAGCAGTGTCGCGCTTCCCTTCGCGTGGATCAAGGGATCTGTGTCTTTCCCTCGAGGCTTTCCCACGAGGCTTTTCCCACAGGGCTGTCCCACGTGTCACCGTGGTGTGAATCGATCCTCGGATTGAAAGTCGAGGCAGTGCAGGGAAAACAGGTTTCCCTGGAATGGACTGAGACATCCAGGGGACTTTGGGAATGGGGCTTGAGACTGGAGATCCTCTCGCCTTTCCTGTGGAGAGCGCCTACCACTTGAGATAAGACGGGAACGCTAGGAATACTTTCCCGACCACGCAGGGAAAGGATACCTCCTCTCGAGCTAGCAGGCGGGAAACGGGGCCACTCTGGATATGTGCGGGACTCCTCGGATTCCTCTTGAGTGGAGACGGGTATGTCGGGGAACTTCTTGAGTTGCAGCAAGGGTGTGAAGGACCCTTTGGAAGTTCCAGAGTTAAAGTGTGATTACCCCCTAGTTGCCTCAACGGAAAATGGGCCTCATCTCGCCTGGAGGGGAGAACCTCCTGGATTTTCTCGAGATGCGGCAGGTGCTCTCGACTTACGACGGGGACCTCAGGGATCCGCTCTGGTGGCCTCAGGAAAGGCCAGTCCCCATGCGAGTTGCTCGGGGACCTCTCGGGATTCCTCTCCCGTCGATGCTGGGGCCTAAGACCTTGTGTGGAGTCAGTGGCCGGAACCTGAGGATTCCTCTCCAGTGCAAACATGGATCTTAGGGTTACTTCTGGAGTCTCCCCAGGGCAATCAGTCCTCGTCTCGAGAGGGGGGCATGAACGTGCGCATTCCTCCCGAGCTGTAGTAGCAGTGTCGTGCTTCCCTTCGCGTGGATCAAGGGATCTGTGTCTTTCCCTCGAGGCTTTCCCACGAGGCTTTCCCACAGGGCTGTCCCAGGTGCCACCGAGATGTGAGTCGATCTTCGGCTTGAAAGTCGAGGCAGTGCAGGGAAAATAGATTTCCCTGGAATGGACTGAGACATCCAGGGGACTCTGGGAATGGTGGCACGACCCTGGAGTTCCTCTCGCCTTTCCTGTGGAGAGCACCTCCTCTTGAGATGCAATGGGAACGCCGGGAATTCTTTCCCGACCACGCTGGGAAAGGATCCCCCCCCTCGAGCTAGAGGCGGAAACGGGGCTATTCTGGATGTGGGCGGGACTCTCGTGCTTCCTCTCGAGTGGAGGGGGTATGTCGGGGAACTTCTTGAGTTGCAGCAGGGGTGTGAAGGACCCTTTGGAAGTTCCAGATGTTAGATGTGATTAGCCTCGAGACGCCTCAGCGGAAATGGGCCTCATCTCGAATGGAGGGGGAGAACCTCCTGGATTTTCTCGAGTTGCGGCAGGTGCTCTCGACTTAAGACGGGGGGACCTCAGGGACCCGATCTGGTGGCCTCAGGAAAAGGCCAGTCCCCCATGCGAGTTGCTCGGGTGCCTCTCGGGATTCCTCTCCCGTCGATGCCGGGGCCTAAGACCTTGTGTGGAGTCGGTGCGGGAACCTGAGGATTCCTCTCCAGTGCTGACATGGATCTTGGGGGTACTTCTGGAGTCTCCCCATGGAGTCAGTCCTCGTCTCGTTTGGGGTGCATGCACGTGCGCCTTTTCTTCCCGAGCTGTAGCAGCAGTGTCACTCTTCCCTACGCGTGGATCAAGGGATCTGTGGATTTCCCTCGAGGCTTTCCCACGAGGCTTTCCCAAGAGGCTTTCCCACAGGGCTGTCCAACGTGCCATCGAGGTGTGAGTCCATCCTCGGTTGAAAGTCGACGCAGTGCAGGGAAAACAGGTTTCCCTGGAATGGGACTGAAACATCTGGGGGACTCTGGGAATGGGGGCCTGATACTGGAGTTCCTCTCGCCTTTCCTGTGGGAGAGCGCCTACTCTTGAGATGAGACGGGAACGCTAGGAATTCTTTCCCGACCACGCAGGGAAAGGATGCCTCCTCTCGAGCTAGCAGGCGGAAACGGGGCCACTCTGGATATGGGCGGGACCCTCGGGTTCCTCTTGAGTGGAGACGGTTATGTCGGGGAACTTCTTGAGTTGCAGCAAGGAGTGACGACCCTTTGGAAGTTCCAGAGTAAGGTGTGATTAGCCTCGAGATACCTCAGCGGAAATAGGTCTCAGCTCGCCTGGAGGGGAGAACCTCCTGGATTTTCTCGAGTTGCGGCTGGTGCTCTCGACTTAGACGGGGAACTCAGGGACCGTGTGGTGGCCTCAGGAAAGGCCAGTCCCCATGCGAGTTGCTCGGGTCTATCGGGATTCCTCTCCCGTCGATGCTGGGTCCTAAGACATGGTGTGGACTCAGTGCCAGAACCTGAGAATTCCTCTCCAGTGCCGACATGGATCTTGGGGTACTTCTGGATTCCCCCAGGGCAGTCAGTCCTCGTCTCGAGTGGGGCATGCACGTGCGCTTTCCTCCCGAGCTGTAGCAGCAGTGTCGCGCTTCCCTTCGCGTGGATCAAGGGATCTGTGTCTTTCCTCGAGGCTTTCCCACGAGGCTTTCCCACAGGGCTGTCCACGTGTCACCGTGGTGTGAGTCGATCCTCGATTGAAAGTCGAGGCAGTGCAGGGAAAACAGGTTTCCCTGGAATGGACTGAGACATCCAGGGGACTTGGGAATGGGCTTGAGACTGGAGTTCCTCTCGCCTTTCCTGTGGAGAGCGCCTACACTGAGATAGACGGGAACGCTAGGAATACTTTCCCGACGCAGGGAAAGGATACCTCCTCTCGAGCTAGCAGGTGAATCGGGGCCACTCTGGATATGTGGCGGGACCCTTGGGATCCTCTTGAGTGGAGACGGTATGTCTGGGAACTTCTTGAGTTGCAGCAAGGGTGTGAAGGACCCTTTGGAAGTTCCAGAGTTTAAGTGTGATTACCCCCTTGTTGCCTCAGAGGAAATGGGCCTCATCTCGCCTGATTGGAGAACCTCCTGGATTTTCTCGAGTTGCGGCAGGTGCTCTCGACTTACGATGGGGACCTCAGGGACCCGCTCTGGTGGCCTCAGGAAAGGCCAGTCCCCATGCGAATTGCTCTGGGGCCTCTCGGGATTCCTCTCCCGTAGATTCCGGGTCTAAGACCTTGTGGAGTCGTGCCGGAACCTGAGCATTCCTCTCCAGTGCTGACATGGATCTTGGGGTACTTCTGGAGTCTCCCCAGGGGAGTCAGTCCTCATCTCGAGTGGGCTATGCACTTGCGCTTTCCTCTCGAGCTGTAGCAGCAGTGTCACGCTTCCCTTCACGTGGATCAAGGGATCTGTGTCTTTCCCTCGAGCTTTCCCACGAGGCTTTCCCACAGGGATGTCCCACGTGCCACCGTTGTGTGAGTCGATCCGGCTTGAAAGTCGAGCAGTGCAGGGAAAACAGGTTTCCCTGGAATGGACTGAGACATCTGGGGACTTTGGGAATGGCACGACCCTGGAGTTCCTCTCGCCTTTCCTGTGGAGAGCGCCTCCATTTGAGATGCGACGGGAACACCGGGAATTTCCCGACCACGCAGGTAAGGATCCCTCCTCTCGAGCTAGGAGGAGGAAACGGGGCCCTCTGGATGTTGGGCGGGACTCTCGTGCTTCCTCTCGAGTAGGAAACGGGTATGTCGGGGAACTTCTTGAGTTGCAGCAAGGGTGTGAAGGGCCCCTTTGGAAGTTCCAGAGTAAGGTGTGATTAGCCTAGAGATACCTCAGCGGAAATGGGCCTCATTCGCCTGGAGGGGAGAACCTCCTGGATTTTCTCGAGTTGCGGCAGGTGCTCTCGACTTACAACGGGGACCTCAGGGACCCATTCTGTGGCCTCAGGAAAGGCCAGTCCCCATGCGATTACCTCGGGGGCCTCTCGGATTCCTCTCCCGTCGATGCCGGGCCTAAGACTGTGTGGAGTCAGTGCCGGAACCTGAGATTCCTCTCCAGTGCCGACATGGATCTTCGGGGACTTCTGTTGTCTCCCCAGAGGCGTAAGTCCTCGTCTCGAGAGGGGGCATGCACGTGCGCTTCCTCCCGAGCTGTAGCAGCAGTGTCACGCTTCCCTTTCGTGGATCAAGGATCTGTGTCTTTCCCTCGAGGCTTTCCCACGAGCTTTCCCACGAGTTCCCACAGGGATGTCCCACGTGCCACCGTTGTGTGAGTCGATCCTCGCTTGAAAGTCGAGCAGTGCAGGGAAAACAGGTTTCCCTGAATGGACTGAGACATCTGGGGACTTTGGAATAGGCACGACCCTGGAGTTCCTCCGGCTTCCCGTCAATCTCAAGAGGAGCGCTCTCACAGGAAAGGCGAGA
>NW_017214505.1:0-14639 GCF_001704415.2 Capra hircus
CTGACACCCTTGCTGCAAGTCAAGAAGTTCCCCGACATACCCGTCTCACTCGAGAGGAAGCACGAGAGTCCGCCCACATCCAGAGGAGCCCCATTTCTGCCTCTTAGCTCCAGAGGTGGGATCCCTTCGCGCGTTTTCTGGAAAGAATTCCCCGCGTTCCCGTCGCAATTCAAGAGGAGCCCCTCTACACAGGAAAGGCGAGAGGAACTCCAGGGTCGTGCCACCATTCGCAGACTCCCCCAGATGTCTAAGTGCATTCCAGGGAAACCTGTTTCCCTGCACTGCCTCGACTTTCTAGCCGAGGATCGACTCACACCACGGTGGCATGTGGAACAGCCCTGTGGGAAAGCCTCGTGGGAAAGCCTCGAGGGAAACCCTCGAGGGAAAGCCACAGATCCCTTGATCCACGCGAAGGGAAGCGTGACAGTGCTGCTACAGCTCGGGAGGAAAGCGCACGTGCATGCCCCTCTCGAGACGAGGACTGACTCCCCTGGGCAGACTCCAGAAATACCCCAAGATCCATATCAGCAATGAAGAGGAATCCTCAGGTTCCGGCACCGACTCCACCCAAGGTCTTAGGCCCCTGCATCGAAGGGAGAGAAATCCCGAATGGCTCCCGAGCAACTCAGCATGGGGACTGGCCTTTCCTGAGGCCTCCAGAGGGGGTCCCTGTGGTCCCCGTCGTAAGTCGAGAGCACCTGACGCAAGTCAAGAAAATCCAGGAGGTTGTCCCCTCCAGGCGAGATGAGGCCCATTTCCGCTTAGCCGACTCGAGGCTAATCACACCTAACCTCTGGAACTTCCAAAGGGTCCTTCACAGCCTTGCTGCAACTCAAGAAGTTCCCCACGTACCCGTCTCCACTCAAGAGGAAGCACAAGAGTCCCGCCCACATCCAGAAGAGCCCCGTTTCCGCCTCCTAGCTCCAGAGGAGGGATCATTTCCTTTCGTGGTCGGCAAAGAATTCCCGGCGTTCCCGTCGCATCTCAAGAGGAGTCGCTCTCCACAGGAAAGGCGAGAGGAACTCCAGAGTCATGCCACCATTCCCAGAGTCCCGCAGATGTCTCAGTCCATTCCAGGGAAACTTGTTTTCCCTGCACTGCCTCGACTTTCACGCCGAGGATTGACTCACACCACGGTGACACGTGGGACAGCCTTGTGGGAAAGCCTAGTGGGAAAGCCTCGTGGGAAAGCCTCGAGGGAAAGCCACAGATCCCTTGATCCACGCGAAGGGAAGCGTGACACTGCTGCTACAGCTCGGGAGGAAAGCGCACGTGCATGCCGCCACTCGGGACAAGGACTGACTCCACTGGGGAGATTCCAGAAGTACCCAAGATCCATGTCAGTACTGGATAGGAATCCTCAGGATCCGGCACCGACTCCACACAAGGTCTTAGGCCCCTGCGTCGACGGGAGAGAAATCCCGAGAGGCCCCCGTGCAACTCGCATGGGGACTGGCTTTTCCTGAGGCCACCAGAGAGGGTCCCTGTGGTCTCCGTCGTAAGTCGAGCACCCACCGCAACCCGAGAACATCCAGGAGGTTCTCCCCTCCAGGCGAGATGAGGCCCATTTCCGCTGAGGAGTCTCGAGGCTATTCACACCTAACCTCTGGAACTTCCAAAGGGTCCTTCACACCCTGGCTGCAACTCAAGAAGTTCCCCGACATACCTGTCTCCACACGAGAGGAAGCACAAGAGTCCCGCCCACATCCAGAGGAGCCCCGTTTCCGCCTCCTAGCTCGAGAGGAGGGATCCTTTCACTGCGTGCTTGGGAAAGAATACCCGGCATTCCCATCGCATCTCAAGAAGAGGCGCTCTCCACAGGAAAGGCGAGAGGAACTCCAGGGTCGTGCCACCATTCCCAGAGTCCCCAGATGTCTCCGTCCATTCCAGGGAATCCTGTTTTCCCTGCACTGCCTGGAATTTCAAGCCAAGGATCGACTCACACCACGGTGGCACGTGGGACAGCCCTGTGTGAAAGCCTCGTGGGAAAGCCTCGAGGGAAAGCCCCTGATCCCTTGATCCACGTGAAGGGAAGCGTGACACTGCTGCTACAGCTCGGGAGGAAAGCGCACGTGCATGCCCCCACTCGAGTAGAGGACTGACTGCCCTGGGGAGACTCCAGAAGTACCCCAAGATCCATGTCTGCACTGGGGAGGAATCCTCAGGTTCCGGCACTGACTCCACACAAGGTCTTAGGCCCTGGCATCGACGCGAGAGGAATCCCGAGAGGCCCCGAACAACTGGCATGGGACTGGCCTTTCCTGAGGCCACCAGAGCGGGTCCCTGAGGTCCCTGTCGTAAGTCGAGAGCACCTGCCGAAACTCGAGAAAATCCAGGAGGTTCTCCCATCCAGGCGAGATGAGGCCCATTTCCGCTGAGGCGTCTCAAGGCTATTCACACCTAACCTCTGGAACTTCCAAAGGGTCCTTCACACCTTGCTGCAACTCAAGAAGATCCCCGACATACCCGTCCGCACTCGAGAGGAAGCACAAGAGTTCTGCCCACATCCAGAGGAGCACCGTTTTCGCCTCCCAGCTCGAGAGGAGGGATCCTTTCCCTGCGTGGTCGGGAAAGAATTCCCGGCGTTCCCGTCGCATCTCAAGAGGAGGCGCTCTCCACAGGAAAAGCGAGAGGAACTCCAGGGTTGTACCACCATTCCCAGAGTCCCCCTGATGTCTCAGTCCATTCCAGGGAAAAGTGTTTTCCCTGCACTGCCTCGATTTTCAAGCCGAGGATCGACTCACACCACGGTGGCACGTGGGACAGCCCTGTGGGAAAGCCTCGTGGGAAAGCCTTGTGGGAAAGCCTCGAGGAAAAGCCACAGATCCCTTGATCCACGCGAAGGGAAGCGTGACACTGCTGCTACAGCTCGGGAGGAAAGCGCACGTGCATGCCCCCACTCGAGACGAGGACTGACTCCCCTGGGGAGACTCCAGAAGTACCCCAAGATCCATGTCAGCACTGCAGAGGAATGCTCAGGTTCCGGCAGTGACTCCACACAAGGTCTTAGGCCCCAGCATCGACGGGAGAGTAATCCCGAGAGGCCCCCGAGCAACTCGCATGGGGACTGGCCTTTCCTGAGGAAACCAGTGTGTGTCCTTGAGGTCCCCGTCGTAAGTCGAGAGCACCTGCCACAACTCGAGAAAATCCAGGAGGTTCTCCCCTCCAGGCGAAATGAGGCCCATTTAAGTTGAGGCGTCTCGAGGCTAATCACACCTAAGCTCTGGAACTTCCATAGGGTCATTCACACCCTTGCTGAAACCCAAGAAGTTCACCGACATACCCGTCTCCAATCGAGAGGAAGCACGAGAGTCCCGCCCACATCCATAGGAGCCTTGTTTCCGCCTCCTAGCTCGAGAGGAGGGATCCTTTCCCTGCGTGGTCGGGAAAGAATTCCCGGCGTTCGGTCGCAACTCAAGTGGAGGTGCTCTCCACAGGAAAGTCGAGAGGAACTCCAGGGTCGTGCCACATTCAAAGAGTCCCCCAGATGTCTCAGTCCATTCCAGGGAAACCTGTTTTCCCTGCACTGCCTCGACTTTCAAGCCGAGGATCGACTCACACCACGGATGGCATGAGGCACAGCCCTGTGGGAAAGCCTCGTGGGAAAGCCTCGTGGGACAGTCCTGAGGGAAAGACTCGTGGGAAAGTCTCGTGGGAAAGCCTCGAGGGAAAGCCCCTGATCCCTTGATCCACGCGAAGGGAAGGGTGACACTGCTGCTACAGCTCGGGAGGAAAGCGCACGTGCATGCCCCCACTCGAGTAGAGGACTGACTGCACTGGGGAGACTCCAGAAGTACCCCAAGATCCATGTCTGCACTGGGGAGGAATCCTCAGATTCCGGCACTGATTCCACACAAGGTTTTAGGCCCCAGAATCGACGGGAGAGGAATCCCGAGAGGCCCCGAGCAACTCGCATGGGGACTGGCCTTTCGTGAGGCCACCAGAGCGGGTCCCTGAGGTCCCTGTCTTAAGTCGAGAGCACCTGCCAAAACTCGAGAAAATCCAGGAAGTTCTCCCCTCCAGGCGAGATGAGGACCATTTCCCTGAGGCGTCTGGAGGCTAATAACACCTAACCTCTGGAACTTCCAAGGGGTCCTTCACACCCTTGCTGCATCTCAAGCAGTTCCCCGACATACCCGTCTCCACTCGAGAGGAAGCACGAGAGTCCCGCCACATCCAGAGGAGCCCCGTGTCCGCCTCATAGCTCGAGAGGAGGGATCCTTTCCCTGCGTGGTCGGGAAAGAATTCCCGGCGTACCCATAGCATCTCTAGAGGAGGAGCTCTCCACAGGAAAGGCGAGAGGAACTCCAGGGGCATGCCACCATTCCCAGAGTCCCCCACATGTCTCAGTCCATTCCAGGGAAACTTGTTTTACCAGCACTTCCTCGACTTTCAAGCCGAGGATCGACTCACACCACGGTGGCACGTGGGACAGCCCTGTGGGAAATCCTCGTGGGAAAGCCTTGTGGGAAAGCCTCGAGGGAAAGCCACAGATGCCTTGATCCACGCGAATAGAAGTCTGACATTGCTGCTACAGCTCGGGAGAAAAGCGCTCGTGCATGCCCCCACTCGAGACGAGACTGACTCCACTGGGGAGACTCCAGAAGTACCCCAAGATCCATGTCAGCACCGGAGAGGAATCCTCAGGTTCGGCACCAACTCCACATAAGATCTTAGGCCCCGGCATCGACGGGAGAGGAATCCCGAGAGGCCCCCTAGCAACTCGCATGGGGACTGGCCGTTCCAGAGGCCACCAGAGCGGGTCCCTGAGGTCCCCTTCGCAAGTCGAGAGCTCTGCCGGAACTCGTTAAAATCCAGGAGGTCCTCCCCTCCAGGCGAGATGAGGCCCATTTCCGCTGAGGCGTACCGAGGCTAATCACACCTAACCTCTGGAACTTCCAAAGGGTCCTTCACACCCTTCCTGCAACTCAAGAAGTTCCCCGACATACCCGTCTCCACTCGAGAGGAAGCACGAGAGTCCCGCCCACATCCAGAGGAGCCCCATTTCTGCCTCTTAGCTCCAGAGGTGGGATCCCTTCCGCGCGTTTTCTGGAAAGAATTCCCCGCGTTCCCGTCGCAATTCAAGAGGAGCCCCTCTACACAGGAAAGGCGAGAGGAACTCCAGGGTCGTGCCACCATTCGCAGACTCCCCCAGATGTCTAAGTGCATTCCAGGGAAACCTGTTTCCCTGCACTGCCTCGACTTTCTAGCCGAGGATCGACTCACACCACGGTGGCATGTGGAACAGCCCTGTGGGAAAGCCTCGTGGGAAAGCCTCGAGGGAAACCCTCGAGGGAAAGCCACAGATCCCTTGATCCACGCGAAGGGAAGCGTGACAGTGCTGCTACAGCTCGGGAGGAAAGCGCACGTGCATGCCCCCTCTCGAGACGAGGACTGACTCCCCTGGGCAGACTCCAGAAATACCCCAAGATCCATATCAGCAATGAAGAGGAATCCTCAGGTTCCGGCACCGACTCCACCCAAGGTCTTAGGCCCCTGCATCGACGGGAGAGAAATCCCGAATGGCTCCCGAGCAACTCGCATGGGGACTGGCCTTTCCTGAGGCCTCCAGAGGGGGTCCCTGTGGTCCCCGTCGTAAGTCGAGAGCACCTGACGCAAGTCAAGAAAATCCAGGAGGTTGTCCCCTCCAGGCGAGATGAGGCCCATTTCCGCTTAGCCGACTCGAGGCTAATCACACCTAACCTCTGGAACTTCCAAAGGGTCCTTCACAGCCTTGCTGCAACTCAAGAAGTTCCCCACGTACCCGTCTCCACTCAAGAGGAAGCACGAGAGTCCCGCCCACATCCAGAAGAGCCCCGTTTCCGCCTCCTAGCTCCAGAGGAGGGATCATTTCCTTTCGTGGTCGGCAAAGAATTCCCGGCGTTCCCGTCGCATCTCAAGAGGAGTCGCTCTCCACAGGAAAGGCAAGAGGAACTCCAGAGTCATGCCACCATTCCCAGAGTCCCGCAATGTCTCAGTCCATTCCAGGGAAACTTGTTTTCCCTGCACTGCCTCGACTTTCACGCCGAGGATTGACTCACACCACGGTGACACGTGGGACAGCCTTGTGGGAAAGCCTAGTGGGAAAGCCTCGTGGGAAAGCCTCGAGGGAAAGCCACAGATCCCTTGATCCACGCGAAGGGAAGCGTGACACTGCTGCTACAGCTCGGGAGGAAAGCGCACGTGCATGCCGCCACTCGGGACAAGGACTGACTCCACTGGGGAGATTCCAGAAGTACCCAAGATCCATGTCAGTACTGGATAGGAACCCTCAGGATCCGGCACCGACTCCACACAAGGTCTTAGGCCCCTGCGTCGACGGGAGAGAAATCCCGAGAGGCCCCCGTGCAACTCGCATGGGGACTGGCTTTTCCTGAGGCCACCAGAGAGGGTCCCTGTGGTCTCCGTCGTAAGTCGAGCACCCACCGCAACCCGAGAACATCCAGGAGGTTCTCCCCTCCAGGCGAGATGAGGCCCATTTCCGCTGAGGAGTCTCGAGGCTATTCACACCTAACCTCTGGAACTTCCAAAGGGTCCTTCACACCCTGGCTGCAACTCAAGAAGTTCCCCGACATACCTGTCTCCACACGAGAGGAAGCACAAGAGTCCCGCCCACATCCAGAGGAGCCCCGTTTCCGCCTCCTAGCTCGAGAGGAGGGATCCTTTCACTGCGTGCTTGGGAAAGAATACCCGGCATTCCCATCGCATCTCAAGAAGAGGCGCTCTCCACAGGAAAGGCGAGAGGAACTCCAGGGTCGTGCCACCATTCCCAGAGTCCCCCAGATGTCTCCGTCCATTCCAGGGAATCCTGTTTTCCCTGCACTGCCTGGAATTTCAAGCCAAGGATCGACTCACACCACGGTGGCACGTGGGACAGCCCTGTGTGAAAGCCTCGTGGGAAAGCCTCGAGGGAAAGCCCCTGATCCCTTGATCCACGTGAAGGGAAGCGTGACACTGCTGCTACAGCTCGGGAGGAAAGCGCACGTGCATGCCCCCACTCGAGTAGAGGACTGACTGCCCTGGGGAGACTCCAGAAGTACCCCAAGATCCATGTCTGCACTGGGGAGGAATCCTCAGGTTCCGGCACTGACTCCACACAAGGTCTTAGGCCCTGGCATCGACGCGAGAGGAATCCCGAGAGGCCCCCGAACAACTGGCATGGGGACTGGCCTTTCCTGAGGCCACCAGAGCGGGTCCCTGAGGTCCCTGTCGTAAGTCGAGAGCACCTGCCGAAACTCGAGAAAATCCAGGAGGTTCTCCCATCCAGGCGAGATGAGGCCCATTTCCGCTGAGGCGTCTCAAGGCTATTCACACCTAACCTCTGGAACTTCCAAAGGGTCCTTCACACCCTTGCTGCAACTCAAGAAGATCCCCGACATACCCGTCCGCACTCGAGAGGAAGCACAAGAGTTCTGCCCACATCCAGAGGAGCACCGTTTTCGCCTCCCAGCTCGAGAGGAGGGATCCTTTCCCTGCGTGGTCGGGAAAGAATTCCCGGCGTTCCCGTCGCATCTCAAGAGGAGGCGCTCTCCACAGGAAAAGCGAGAGGAACTCCAGGGTTGTACCACCATTCCCAGAGTCCCCCTGATGTCTCAGTCCATTCCAGGGAAAAGTGTTTTCCCTGCACTGCCTCGATTTTCAAGCCGAGGATCGACTCACACCACGGTGGCACGTGGGACAGCCCTGTGGGAAAGCCTCGTGGGAAAGCCTTGTGGGAAAGCCTCGAGGAAAAGCCACAGATCCCTTGATCCACGCGAAGGGAAGCGTGACACTGCTGCTACAGCTCGGGAGGAAAGCGCACGTGCATGCCCCCACTCGAGACGAGGACTGACTCCCCTGGGGAGACTCCAGAAGTACCCCAAGATCCATGTCAGCACTGCAGAGGAATGCTCAGGTTCCGGCAGTGACTCCACACAAGGTCTTAGGCCCCAGCATCGACGGGAGAGTAATCCCGAGAGGCCCCCGAGCAACTCGCATGGGGACTGGCCTTTCCTGAGGAAACCAGTGTGTGTCCTTGAGGTCCCCGTCGTAAGTCGAGAGCACCTGCCACAACTCGAGAAAATCCAGGAGGTTCTCCCCTCCAGGCGAAATGAGGCCCATTTAAGTTGAGGCGTCTCGAGGCTAATCACACCTAAGCTCTGGAACTTCCATAGGGTCATTCACACCCTTGCTGAAACCCAAGAAGTTCACCGACATACCCGTCTCCAATCGAGAGGAAGCACGAGAGTCCCGCCCACATCCATAGGAGCCTTGTTTCCGCCTCCTAGCTCGAGAGGAGGGATCCTTTCCCTGCGTGGTCGGGAAAGAATTCCCGGCGTTCGGTCGCAACTCAAGTGGAGGTGCTCTCCACAGGAAAGTCGAGAGGAACTCCAGGGTCGTGCCACATTCAAAGAGTCCCCCAGATGTCTCAGTCCATTCCAGGGAAACCTGTTTTCCCTGCACTGCCTCGACTTTCAAGCCGAGGATCGACTCACACCACGGATGGCATGAGGCACAGCCCTGTGGGAAAGCCTCGTGGGAAAGCCTCGTGGGACAGTCCTGAGGGAAAGACTCGTGGGAAAGTCTCGTGGGAAAGCCTCGAGGGAAAGCCCTGATCCCTTGATCCACGCGAAGGGAAGGGTGACACTGCTGCTACAGCTCGGGAGGAAAGCGCACGTGCATGCCCCCACTCGAGTAGAGGACTGACTGCACTGGGGAGACTCCAGAAGTACCCCAAGATCCATGTCTGCACTGGGGAGGAATCCTCAGATTCCGGCACTGATTCCACACAAGGTTTTAGGCCCCAGAATCGACGGGAGAGGAATCCCGAGAGGCCCCCGAGCAACTCGCATGGGGACTGGCCTTTCGTGAGGCCACCAGAGCGGGTCCCTGAGGTCCCTGTCTTAAGTCGAGAGCACCTGCCAAAACTCGAGAAAATCCAGGAAGTTCTCCCCTCCAGGCGAGATGAGGACCATTTCCCTGAGGCGTCTGGAGGCTAATAACACCTAACCTCTGGAACTTCCAAGGGGTCCTTCACACCCTTGCTGCATCTCAAGCAGTTCCCCGACATACCCGTCTCCACTCGAGAGGAAGCACGAGAGTCCCGCCACATCCAGAGGAGCCCCGTGTCCGCCTCATAGCTCGAGAGGAGGGATCCTTTCCCTGCGTGGTCGGGAAAGAATTCCCGGCGTACCCATAGCATCTCTAGAGGAGGAGCTCTCCACAGGAAAGGCGAGAGGAACTCCAGGGGCATGCCACCATTCCCAGAGTCCCCCACATGTCTCAGTCCATTCCAGGGAAACTTGTTTTACCAGCACTTCCTCGACTTTCAAGCCGAGGATCGACTCACACCACGGTGGCACGTGGGACAGCCCTGTGGAAATCCTCGTGGGAAAGCCTTGTGGGAAAGCCTCGAGGGAAAGCCACAGATGCCTTGATCCACGCGAATAGAAGTCTGACATTGCTGCTACAGCTCGGGAGAAAAGCGCTCGTGCATGCCCCCACTCGAGACGAGACTGACTCCACTGGGGAGACTCCAGAAGTACCCCAAGATCCATGTCAGCACCGGAGAGGAATCCTCAGGTTCGGCACCAACTCCACATAAGATCTTAGGCCCCGCATCGACGGGAGAGGAATCCCGAGAGGCCCCCTAGCAACTCGCATGGGGACTGGCCGTTCCAGAGGCCACCAGAGCGGGTCCCTGAGGTCCCCTTCGCAAGTCGAGAGCTCTGCCGGAACTCGTTAAAATCCAGGAGGTCCTCCCCTCCAGGCGAGATGAGGCCCATTTCCGCTGAGGCGTACCGAGGCTAATCACACCTAACCTCTGGAACTTCCAAAGGGTCCTTCACACCCTTCCTGCAACTCAAGAAGTTCCCCGACATACCCGTCTCCACTCGAGAGGAAGCACGAGAGTCCCGCCCACATCCAGAGGAGCCCCATTTCTGCCTCTTAGCTCCAGAGGTGGGATCCCTTCCGCGCGTTTTCTGGAAAGAATTCCCCGCGTTCCCGTCGCAATTCAAGAGGAGCCCCTCTACACAGGAAAGGCGAGAGGAACTCCAGGGTCGTGCCACCATTCGCAGACTCCCCCAGATGTCTAAGTGCATTCCAGGGAAACCTGTTTCCCTGCACTGCCTCGACTTTCTAGCCGAGGATCGACTCACACCACGGTGGCATGTGGAACAGCCCTGTGGGAAAGCCTCGTGGGAAAGCCTCGAGGGAAACCCTCGAGGGAAAGCCACAGATCCCTTGATCCACGCGAAGGGAAGCGTGACAGTGCTGCTACAGCTCGGGAGGAAAGCGCACGTGCATGCCCCCTCTCGAGACGAGGACTGACTCCCCTGGGCAGACTCCAGAAATACCCCAAGATCCATATCAGCAATGAAGAGGAATCCTCAGGTTCCGGCACCGACTCCACCCAAGGTCTTAGGCCCCTGCATCGACGGGAGAGAAATCCCGAATGGCTCCCGAGCAACTCGCATGGGGACTGGCCTTTCCTGAGGCCTCCAGAGGGGGTCCCTGTGGTCCCCGTCGTAAGTCGAGAGCACCTGACGCAAGTCAAGAAAATCCAGGAGGTTGTCCCCTCCAGGCGAGATGAGGCCCATTTCCGCTTAGCCGACTCGAGGCTAATCACACCTAACCTCTGGAACTTCCAAAGGGTCCTTCACAGCCTTGCTGCAACTCAAGAAGTTCCCCACGTACCCGTCTCCACTCAAGAGGAAGCACGAGAGTCCCGCCCACATCCAGAAGAGCCCCGTTTCCGCCTCCTAGCTCCAGAGGAGGGATCATTTCCTTTCGTGGTCGGCAAAGAATTCCCGGCGTTCCCGTCGCATCTCAAGAGGAGTCGCTCTCCACAGGAAAGGCGAGAGGAACTCCAGAGTCATGCCACCATTCCCAGAGTCCCGCAATGTCTCAGTCCATTCCAGGGAAACTTGTTTTCCCTGCACTGCCTCGACTTTCACGCCGAGGATTGACTCACACCACGGTGACACGTGGGACAGCCTTGTGGGAAAGCCTAGTGGGAAAGCCTCGTGGGAAAGCCTCGAGGGAAAGCCACAGATCCCTTGATCCACGCGAAGGGAAGCGTGACACTGCTGCTACAGCTCGGGAGGAAAGCGCACGTGCATGCCGCCACTCGGGACAAGGACTGACTCCACTGGGGAGATTCCAGAAGTACCCAAGATCCATGTCAGTACTGGATAGGAACCCTCAGGATCCGGCACCGACTCCACACAAGGTCTTAGGCCCCTGCGTCGACGGGAGAGAAATCCCGAGAGGCCCCCGTGCAACTCGCATGGGGACTGGCTTTTCCTGAGGCCACCAGAGAGGGTCCCTGTGGTCTCCGTCGTAAGTCGAGCACCCACCGCAACCCGAGAACATCCAGGAGGTTCTCCCCTCCAGGCGAGATGAGGCCCATTTCCGCTGAGGAGTCTCGAGGCCTATTCACACCTAACCTCTGGAACTTCCAAAGGGTCCTTCACACCCTGGCTGCAAACTCAAGAAGTTCCCCGACATACCTGTCTCCACACGAGAGGAAGCACAAGAGTCCCGCCCACATCCAGAGGAGCCCCGTTTCCGCCTCCTAGCTCGAGAGGAGGGATCCTTTCACTGCGTGCTTGGGAAAGAATACCCGGCATTCCCATCGCATCTCAAGAAGAGGCGCTCTCCACAGGAAAGGCGAGAGGAACTCCAGGGTCGTGCCACCATTCCCAGAGTCCCCCAGATGTCTCCGTCCATTCCAGGGAATCCTGTTTTCCCTGCACTGCCTGGAATTTCAAGCCAAGGATCGACTCACACCACGGTGGCACGTGGGACAGCCCTGTGTGAAAGCCTCGTGGGAAAGCCTCGAGGGAAAGCCCCTGATCCCTTGATCCACGTGAAGGGAAGCGTGACACTGCTGCTACAGCTCGGGAGGAAAGCGCACGTGCATGCCCCCACTCGAGTAGAGGACTGACTGCCCTGGGGAGACTCCAGAAGTACCCCAAGATCCATGTCTGCACTGGGGAGGAATCCTCAGGTTCCGGCACTGACTCCACACAAGGTCTTAGGCCCTGGCATCGACGCGAGAGGAATCCCGAGAGGCCCCCGAACAACTGGCATGGGGACTGGCCTTTCCTGAGGCCACCAGAGCGGGTCCCTGAGGTCCCTGTCGTAAGTCGAGAGCACCTGCCGAAACTCGAGAAAATCCAGGAGGTTCTCCCATCCAGGCGAGATGAGGCCCATTTCCGCTGAGGCGTCTCAAGGCTATTCACACCTAACCTCTGGAACTTCCAAAGGGTCCTTCACACCCTTGCTGCAACTCAAGAAGATCCCCGACATACCCGTCCGCACTCGAGAGGAAGCACAAGAGTTCTGCCCACATCCAGAGGAGCACCGTTTTCGCCTCCCAGCTCGAGAGGAGGGATCCTTTCCCTGCGTGGTCGGGAAAGAATTCCCGGCGTTCCCGTCGCATCTCAAGAGGAGGCGCTCTCCACAGGAAAAGCGAGAGGAACTCCAGGGTTGTACCACCATTCCCAGAGTCCCCCTGATGTCTCAGTCCATTCCAGGGAAAAGTGTTTTCCCTGCACTGCCTCGATTTTCAAGCCGAGGATCGACTCACACCACGGTGGCACGTGGGACAGCCCTGTGGGAAAGCCTCGTGGGGAAAGCCTTGTGGGAAAGCCTCGAGGAAAAGCCACAGATCCCTTGATCCACGCGAAGGGAAGCGTGACACTGCTGCTACAGGCTCGGGAGGAAAGCGCACGTGCATGCCCCCACTCGAGACGAGGACTGACTCCCTGGGGAGACTCCAGAAGTACCCCAAGATCCATGTCAGCACTGCAGAGGAATGCTCAGGTTCCGGCAGTGACTCCACACAAGGTCTTAGGCCCCAGCATCGACGGGAGAGTAATCCCGAGAGGCCCCCGAGCAACTCGCATGGGGACTGGCCTTTCCTGAGGAAACCAGTGTGTGTCCTTGAGGTCCCCGTCGTAAGTCGAGAGCACCTGCCACAACTCGAGAAAATCCAGGAGGTTCTCCCCTCCAGGCGAAATGAGGCCCATTTAAGTTGAGGCGTCTCGAGGCTAATCACACCTAAGCTCTGGAACTTCCATAGGGTCATTCACACCCTTGCTGAAACCCAAGAAGTTCACCGACATACCCGTCTCCACTCGAGAGGAAGCACGAGAGTCCCGCCCACATCCATAGGAGCCTTGTTTCCGCCTCCTAGCTCGAGAGGAGGGATCCTTTCCCTGCGTGGTCGGGAAAGAATTCCCGGCGTTCGGTCGCAACTCAAGTGGAGGTGCTCTCCACAGGAAAGTCGAGAGGAACTCCAGGGTCGTGCCACATTCAAAGAGTCCCCCAGATGTCTCAGTCCATTCCAGGGAAACCTGTTTTCCCTGCACTGCCTCGACTTTCAAGCCGAGGATCGACTCACACCACGGATGGCATGAGGCACAGCCCTGTGGGAAAGCCTCGTGGGAAAGCCTCGTGGGACAGTCCTGAGGGAAAGACTCGTGGGAAAGTCTCGTGGGAAAGCTCGAGGGAAAGCCCCTGATCCTTGATCCACGCGAAGGGAAGGGTGACACTGCTGCTACAGCTCGGGAGGAAAGGCGCACGTGCATGCCCCACTCGAGTAGAGGACTGACTGCACTGGGGAGACTCCAGAAGTACCCAAGATCCATGTCTGCACTGGGGAGGAATCCTCAGATTCCGGCACTGATTCCACACAAGGTTTTAGGCCCAGAATCGACGGGAGAGGAATCCCGAGAGCCCCCGAGCAACTCGCATGGGACTGGCCTTTCGTGAGGCCACCAGAGCGCGGTCCCTGAGGTCCCTGTCTTAAGTCGAGAGCACCTGCCAAACTCGAGAAAATCCAGGAGGTTCTCCCCTCCAGGCGAGATGAGGACCCATTTCCGCTGAGGCGTCTCGAGGCTAATACACCTAACCTCTGGAACTTCCAAAGGGTCCTTCACACCCTTGCTGGCATCTCAAGCAGTTCCCGACATACCCGTCTCCACTCGAGAGGAAGCACGAGAGTCCCGCCACATCCAGAGGAGCCCCGTGTCCGCCTCATAGCTCGAGAGGAGGGATCCTTTCCCTGCGTGGTCGGGAAAAGAATTCCGGCGTACCCATAGCATCTCTAAGAGGAGGGCTCTCCACAGGAAAGGCGAGAGGAACTCCAGGGGCATGCCACCATTCCCAGAGTCCCCCATGTCTCCAGTCCATTCCAGGGAAACTTGTTTTACCAGCACTGCCGACTTTCAGCCGAGGATCGACTCCACCACGGTGGCACGTGGGACAGCCCTGTGGGAAAGCTCGTGGGAAAGCCTCTGTGGGGAAAGCCTCGAGGGAAAGCCACAGATGCTTGATCCACGCGAATAAGAAGTCGGTGAACCTTGTCTGCTACAGCTGCGGAAGAAAAGCGTCCGTGATGCCCCACTATCGAGACGAGACTGACTCCACTGGGGAGACTCCAGAAGTACGCCAAGATCCATGTCAAGCACCGGAGCGGAATCCTCAGTTCGCACCAATCCACGATAAGATCTTAGGCCCCGGCAATCGACGGGAGAGGACTCCCGAGAGGCCCCCTAGCAACTGCATGGGGACTGGCCTTTCCAGAGGCCAACCGAGGCGGGTCCCTGAAGGGTCCCCGTTCGCAAGTCGAGAGCTCTGGCCGGAACTCG
>NW_017214506.1:0-14638 GCF_001704415.2 Capra hircus
CCTCCTCTTGAGTGCGACGGGAAGCCAGGAATTCTTCCGATCACTCAGGGAAAGGATCCCTCCTCTCGAGCTAGGCGGCAAAACGGGGCTCCTCTGGATGTGGGCGGGACTCTCGTGCTTCCTCTCCAGTGGAGACGGGTATGTCGGGAAACTTCTTGAGTGGCAGCAAGGGTGTGAAGGACGCCTTTGGAAATTCCAGAGGTTAGGTGTGATTAGCCTCGAGACGCCTCAGCGGAAATGGCCTCATCTCGCCTGCAGGGGAGAACCTCCTGGATTTTCTCGAGTTGGGCAGGTGCTCTCGACTTACGACGGGGACCTCAGGGACCCGCTCTGGTGGCCTCAGGAAAGGCCAGTCCCCATGCGTGTTGCTCGGGGACCTCTCGGGATTCCTCTCCCTTCGATGCCGGTGCCTAAGACCTTGTGTGGAGTCGGTGGCTGGAACCTGAGGATTCCTTTCCAGTGCCGACATGGATCTTGGGGTTCTTCTGGTGTCTCCCCAGGGGAGTCAGTCCTCGTCTCGAGTGGGGGTCATGCACGTCGCCTTTCCATCCCGAGCTGTAGCAGCCAGTGTCAGCTCTTCCCTTCGCGTGGATCAAGGGATCTGTGGCTTTCCGCTCGAGGCTTTCCCAGCGAGGCTTTCCCACGAGGCTTTCCCACGAGGCCTTTCCCACAGGGCTTGTCCCACGTGCGCCACCGTGGTGTGAGTCTATCCTCGGCTTGAAATTCGAGGCAGTACACGAAATCAGGTTTCCCTGGAATGGACTGAGTCATCTGGGGGACTCTGGGAATGGTGGCACGACCTGGATTTCCTCTCGCCTTTCCTGTGGAGAGGACCTCCTCTTGAGATGGCAAAGGGAACGCCGGGAATTCTTTTCCCGACCACGCAGGGAAAGGATCCCTCCTCTCGAGCTAGGAGGTCGGAAACGGGGGCACTCTGGATGTGGGGCAGAACTCTCGTGCTTCCTCTGCGAGTGGAGACAGGTATGTCGGGGAACTTCTTGAGTTGCAGCAAGGGTGTGAAGGATCCTTTGGAATTTCCAGAGGTTAGGTGTGATTAGCCTCGAGATGCCTCAGCGGAAATGGGCCTCATCTCGCCTGGAGGGGAGAACCTCCTGGATTTTCTTGAGTTGCGGCAGGTACTCTAGACTTAGGATGGGGACTTCAGGGACCCGCTCTGGTGGCCTCAGGAAAGGCCAGTCCCCATGCGAGTTGCTCGTGGGCCTCTCGGGATTCCTCTCCCGTCGATGCCGGGGCCTAAGACCTTGCGTGGAGTCGGTGCCGGAACCTGAGGACTCCTCTCCAGTGCTGACATGGATCTTGGGGTACTTCTGGAGTTTCCTCAATGGAGTCGGTCGTCATCTCGAGTGGGAGCATGCACGTGCGCTTTCTTCCCGATCTGTAGCAGCAGTGTCACGCTTCCCTTCGCGTGGATCAACGGATCTGTGGCTTTCCCTGGAGACTTTCCCACGAGGCTCTCACACGAGGCTTTCCCACAGGGCTGTCCCACGTGCCACCATGGTGTGAGTCCATCCTTGGCTTGAAAGCCGAGGCAGTGCAGGGAAAACAGGTTTCCCTGGAATGGACTGAGACATCTGGGGGACTCTGGGAATGGTGGCACGACTGTGGAGTTCGTCTCGCCTTTCCTGTGGAGAGTGCCTCCTCATGAGATGCGAAGGGAACTCCGGGAATTCTTTCCCGACCACGCAGGGAAAGGATCCCTCCTCTCGAGCTAGGAGGCGGAAACAGGGCTCCTCTGGATGTGGGCGGGACTCTCGTGCTTCCTCTCGAGTGGAGACGGGTAAGTCGCTTAACTTCTTGAGTTGCAGCAAGGGTGTGAAGGTCCCTTTGGAAGTTCCAGATGTTAGGTGTGATTAGCCTCGAGACGCCTCAGCGGAAATGGGCCTCATCTCGCCTGGAGGGTCGAACCTCCTGGATTTTCTCGACTTGAGGCAGGTGCTCTCGACTTACGACGGGGACCTCAGGGACACGCTCTGGTGGCCTCAGGAAAGGCCAGTCCCCATGGAGTTGCTTGAGGGCCCCTCGGGATTCCTCTCCCGTCGATGCCAGGGCCTAAGTCCTTGTGTGGAGTCACTGCCGGAACCTGAGTATACCTCTCCAGTGCTGACATGGATCTTGGAGTACTTCTGGAGTCTCCCCAGGGGAGTCAGTCCGCGTCTCGAGTGGGGGCATGAACGTGCTCTTTCCTTCCGAGCTGTAGCAGCAGTGTCGCGCTTCCCTTCGCATGGATCAAGGGATCTGTGGCTTTCCCTCGAGGCTTTCCCAGGAGGCTTTCCCACAGGGCTGTCCCACAGGGCTGTCCCACGTGCCACCGTGGTGTGAGTCGATCCTCGGCTTGAAAGTCGAGGCAGTGCAGGGAAAACAGGTTTCCCTGGAATGGACTGAGACATCTGGGGGACTCTGGGAATGGTGGCACGACCCTGGAGTTCTTCTCGCCTTTCCTGTGGAGAGCGCCTCCTCTTGAGATGCGACGGGAACGCCGGGAATTCTTTGCCGACCACGCAGGGAAAGGATCCCTCCTCTCGAGCTAGGAGGCGGAAACGGGGCTCCTCTGGATGTGGGCGGGACTCTCGTGCTTCCTCTCGAGTGGAGACGGGTATGTCGGGGAACTTCTTGAGTTGCAGCAAGGGTTGAAGGACCCTTTGGAAATTCCATAGGTTAGGTATGATTAGCCTCAAGAGCCTGAGCGGAAATGGGCCTCATCTCGCCTGGAGGGGAGAACCTCCTCGATTTTCTCGAGTTGCAGCAGGTGCTCTCTACTTACGTCGGGGACCTCAGGGACCCGCTCTGGTGGCCTCAGGAAAGACCAGTCCACATGCGAGTTGCTCGGGGGCCTCTCGGGATTCCTCTCCCGTCGATGCCGAGGCCTAAGACCTTGTGTGGAGATGGTGCCCGAACCTGAGGATTCCTCTCCAGTGCTGACATGGATCTTGGGGTACTTCTGGAGTCTCCCCAGGGGAGTGAGTCCTTGTCTCGAGGGGGGGCATGCACGTGCGCTTTCCTCCCGAGATGTAGCAGCAGTGTCACGCTTCCCTTCCCGTGGATCAAGGGATCTGTGGCTTTCCCTCGAGGCTTTCCCAAGAGGATTTCCCACGAGGCTTTCCGACAGGGCTATCCCACGTGCCACCGTGGTGTGAGTCGATCCTCGCCATGAAATTCGAGGCAGTGCAGGAAAAACAGTTTACTCTGGAATGGACTGAGACATCTGGGCGACTCTGTGAATGGTGGCACGACCCTGGAGTTCCTCTCGCCTTTCCTGTGGAGAGCGCTTCCCCTTGAAATGCGAGCGGAATGGCGGGTATTATTTCCTGACCAAGCAGGGAAAGGATCCCTCATGTCGAGCTTCGATACCAAAACGGCGTCTCCTCTGGATGTGGGCGGGACCCTCGTGCTTCCTCTCGAGTGGAGACGGGTATGTCGGGGAACTTCTTGAGTTGCAGCAAGGACCCTTTTGAATTTCCAGAGTTTAGGTGTGATGAGCCTCCAGACGCCTCCGAGGAAATGGGCCTCATCTCGCCTGGAGGGGAGAACCTCCTGGATTTTCTAGAGTTGGGCAGGGTCTCTCGAGTTACGACAGGGACCTCAGGGACCCGCTCTGGTGGCCTCAGGAAAGGCCAGTGCCCATGGGAGTTGCAAGAGAGCCTTTCGGGATTCCTCTCCCGTCAATGCCGGGGCCTAAGACCTTGTGTGGAGTCGATGCCGGAACCTGAGGATTCCTCTCCAGTGCTGACATGGATCTTGGGGTACTTCTGGAGTCTCCCCAGGGGAGTCAGACCTCGACTCGAGTGGGGGCAGGAACGTGCGCTTTCCTCCCGAGCTCCTGCAGGAGTGTTACGCTTCCCTTCACGTGGATCAAGGGAGCAGTGGCTTTCCCTCGATGCTTTCCCACGAGGCTTTCCCACAGGGCTGTCCCACGTGCCACCGTGGTGAGAGTCGATCCTCGGCTTGAAAGTCGAGGCAGTGCAGGGAAAAGAGTTTTCCCTGGAATGGACTGAGACATCTGGGGGACTGTGGGAATGGTGGCACGACGCTGGAGTTCCTCTCCCCTTTCCTGAGGAGAGCGCCTCCTCTTGAGATGCGACGTGAACGCCGGGAATTCTTTCCCAACCACGCAGCGAAAGCATCCCACCTCTCGAGCTATGAGGCGGAAACGGGGCTCATCTGGATGTGGGCAGGACTCCTGTGCTTCCTCTCGAGTGGAGACGGGTATGTCGGGGAACTTCTTGAGTTGCAGCGAGGGTGTGAACGACGCTTTGGAAGTTCCAGATGTTAGGTGTGATTAGCCCCAAGACGCCTCAGCGGAAATGGGCCTCATCTCGCCTGGAGGGGAGAACCTCCTGGATTTTCTCCAGAGTTCAGGTGCTCACAACTTACGACTGGGACCTCAGGGACCTGCTCTGGTGGCCTCAGGAAAGACCAGTCCCCATGGCGAATTGCTCGGAGGCCTCTCAGGGATTCCTCTCCCGTCGATGCCAGGGCCTAAGACATTGTGTGGAGATGGTGCCGGAACCTCAGGATTCCTCTCCAGTGCTGACAAGGATCTTGAGGGACTTCTGGAGTCTGCCCAGGGAAGTCAGTCCTCGTCTCCAGTGGTGGCATGCACGTGTGCTTTCCTCCGGAGCTGTAGCAGCAGTGTCACGCTTCCCTTGGTGTGGATCAAGGGATCTGTGGCTTTCCCTCGAGGATTTCCCACGAGGTTTTCCCACGAGGCTTTCCCCACAGGGCTGTCCCACGTGCCACCGTGGTGTGAGTCGATCCTCGGCTTGAAAGTCGAGGCAGTGCAGGGAAAACAGGTTTCCCTGGAATGGACTGAGATATCTGGGGGACTCTGGGAATGGTGGCACGACCCTGGAGTTCCTCTCGCCTTTCCTGTGGAGAGCGCCTCCTCTGGAGATGCGACGGGAACCCCAGGAATTCTTTCCCGACACACAGTGAAAGGATCCCTCGTCTCGAGCTATGAGGGAGAAAAGGGGCTCCTCTGGATGTGGGCGGGACTCTCGTGCTTCCTCTCGAGTGGAGACGGGTATGTCGGGGAACTTCTTGAGTTGCAGAAAGGGTGTGAAGGACCCTTTGGAAGTTCCAGAGGTTAGGTGTGATTAGCTTCGAGACGCCTCAGCGGAAATGGGCCTCATCTCGCCTGGAGGGGAGAACCTCCTGGATTTTCTCGAGTTGTGGCAGGTGCTCTCGACATACGACGGGGACCTCAGGGACCCGCACTGGTGGCCTCAGGGAAGGCCATTCCCCATGAGAGTTGCTCGGGGCCCTCTCGGGATACCTGCCCCATCGATGCCGGGGTCTAAGACCTTGTGTGGAGTCGGTGCCGGAACCTGAGGATTCCTCTCCAGTGTGACATGGATCTTGGGGTACTTCTGGAGTCTCCCCAGGGGAGTCAGACATCGACTCGAGTGAGGGCAGGCACGTGCGCTTTCCTCCCGAGCTCTAGCAGCAGTGATACGCTTCTCTTCGCGTGGATCGAGGGATCAGTGGCTTTCCCTCGAGGCTTTCCCACGAGCCTTTCCCACAGGGCTGTCCCACGTGCCACCGTGGTGTGAGTCGATCCTCGGCTTGAAAGTCGAGGCATTGCAGGGAAAACAGTTTTCCCTGGAATGGACAGAGACATCTGGGTGACTCTGGGAATGGTGGCACGAACCTGGATTTCCTCTCGCCTTTCCTGTGGAGAGCGCCTCCTCTTAAGATGCGATGGGAACGCCGGGAATTCTTTCCCGACCACGCAGGAAAGGATCCCTCCTCTCGAACTAGGAGGCGGAATCGGTGCTCCTCTGTATGTGGGCGGGACTCTCGTGCTTCCTCTCCTCTGGAGACGGGTATGTCGGGGAGTTTCTTCAGTTGCAGCAAGGGTGTGAAGGAACTTTTGGAAGTTCCACATGTTAGGTGTGATTAGCCTGGATATGGCTCAGCGGAAATGGGCCTCATCTCGCCTGGAGGGAAGAACCACCTGGATTTTCTCCAGTTGAGGCAGGTGCTCACAACTTACGACCGGGACCTCAGGGACCTGCTCTGGTGGCCTCAGGAAAGACCAGTCCCCATGCAAATTGCTCGGGGTCCTCTCGGGATTCCTCTCCCGTCGATGCCGAGGCCTAAGACCTTGTGTGGAGATGGTGCCCGAACCTGAGGATTCCTCTCCAGTGCTGACATGGATCTTGGGGTACTTCTGGAGTCTCCCCAGGGGAGTGAGTCCTTGTCTCGAGGGGGGGCATGCACGTGCGCTTTCCTCCCGAGATGTAGCAGCAGTGTCACGCTTCCCTTCCCGTGGATCAAGGGATCTGTGGCTTTCCCTCGAGGCTTTCCCAAGAGGATTTCCCACGAGGCTTTCCGACAGGGCTATCCCACGTGCCACTGTGGTGTGAGTCGATCCTCGCCATGAAATTCGAGGCAGTGCAGGAAAAACAGTTTACTCTGGAATGGACTGAGACATCTGGGCGACTCTGTGAATGGTGGCACGACCCTGGAGTTCCTCTCGCCTTTCCTGTGGAGAGCGCTTCCCCTTGAAATGCGAGCGGAATGGCGGGTATTATTTCCTGACCAAGCAGGGAAAGGATCCCTCATGTCGAGCTTCGATACCAAAACGGCGTCTCCTCTGGATGTGGGCGGGACCCTCGTGCTTCCTCTCGAGTGGAGACGGGTATGTCGGGGAACTTCTTGAGTTGCAGCAAGGACCCTTTTGAATTTCCAGAGTTTAGGTGTGATGAGCCTCCAGACGCCTCCGAGGAAATGGCCTCATCTCGCCTGGAGGGGAGAACCTCCTGGATTTTCTAGAGTTGGGCAGGGTCTCTCGAGTTACGACAGGGACCTCAGGGACCCGCTCTGGTGGCCTCAGGAAAGGCCAGTGCCCATGGGAGTTGCAAGAGAGCCTTTCGGGATTCCTCTCCCGTCAATGCCGGGGCCTAAGACCTTGTGTGGAGTCGATGCCGGAACCTGAGGATTCCTCTCCAGTGCTGACATGGATCTTGGGGTACTTCTGGAGTCTCCCCAGGGGAGTCAGACCTCGACTCGAGTGGGGGCAGGAACGTGCGCTTTCCTCCCGAGCTCCTGCAGGAGTGTTACGCTTCCCTTCAAGTGGATCAAGGGAGCAGTGGCTTTCCCTCGATGCTTTCCCACGAGGCTTTCCCACAGGGCTGTCCCACGTGCCACCGTGGTGAGAGTCGATCCTCGCTTGAAAGTCGAGGCAGTGCAGGGAAAACAGTTTTCCCTGGAATGGACTGAGACATCTGGGGGACTGTGGGAATGGTGGCACGACGCTGGAGTTCCTCTCGCCTTTCCTGAGGAGAGCGCCTCCTCTTGAGATGCGACGGGAACGCCGGGAATTCTTTCCCAACCACGCAGCGAAAGCATCCCACCTCTCGAGCTATGAGGCGGAAACGGGGCTCATCTGGATGTGGGCAGGACTCCTGTGCTTCCTCTCGAGTGGAGACGGGTATGTCGGGGAACTTCTTGAGTTGCAGCGAGGGTGTGAACGACGCTTTGGAAGTTCCAGATGTTAGGTGTGATTAGCCCCAAGACGCCTCAGCGGAAATGGGCCTCATCTCGCCTGGAGGGGAGAACCTCCTGGATTTTCTCCAGAGTCAGGTGCTCACAACTTACGACCGGGACCTCAGGGACCTGCTCTGGTGACCTCAGGAAAGACCAGTCCCCATGCGAATTGCTCGGGGGCCTCTCAGGATTCCTCTCCCGTCGATGCCGGGCCTAAGACTTTGTGTGGAGATGGTGCCGGAACCTCAGGATTCCTCTCCAGTGCTGACAAGGATCTTGAGGGACTTCTGGAGTCTGCCCCAGGGAAGTCAGTCCTCGTCTCCAGTGGTGGCATGCACGTGCGCTTTCCTCCGGAGCTGTAGCAGCAGTGTCACGCTTCCCTTGGTGTGGATCAAGGGATCTGTGGCTTTCCCTCGAGGATTTCCCACGAGGTTTTCCCACGAGGCTTTCCCACAGGGCTGTCCCACGTGCCACCGTGGTGTGAGTCGATCCTCGGCTTGAAAGTCGAGGCAGTGCAGGGAAAACAGGTTTCCCTGGAATGGACTGAGATATCTGGGGGACTCTGGGAATGGTGGCACGACCCTGGAGTTCCTCTCGCCTTTCCTGTGGAGAGCGCCTCCTCTGGAGATGCGACGGGAACCCCAGGAATTCTTTCCCGACACACAGTGAAAGGATCCCTCGTCTCGAGCTATGAGGGAGAAAAGGGCTCCTCTGGATGTGGGCGGGACTCTCGTGCTTCCTCTCGAGTGGAGACGGGTATGTCGGGGAACTTCTTGAGTTGCAGCAAGGGTGTGAAGGACCCTTTGGAAGTTCCAGAGGTTAGGTGTGATTAGCTTCGAGACGCCTCAGCGGAAATGGGCCTCATCTCGCCTGGAGGGGAGAACCTCCTGGATTTTACCGAGTTGTGGTAGGTGCTCTCGAGTTACGACGGGGACCTCAGGGACTCGGCTCTGGTGGCCTCAGGAAAGGCCAGTCCCCATGCGAGTTACCATGGGGCCTATAGGGATTCCTCTCCCATCGATGCCGGTGCCTAAGACCATGTGTGGCGTCGGGGCCAGAACCTGAGGATGCCTCTCCAGTGCTGACATGAATCTTTCCATACTTCTGGAGTCTCACCAGGGTAGTCAGTCCTCATCTCGTGTGGGGGCATGCACCTGCGATTTCCTCACAAGCTGTAAGCAGCAGTGTCACGCGTGCCGACATGTGGTTCAAGGGATCAGTCGCTTTGCATCAAGGCTTTCCCATGAGGCTTTCGAACAGGGCTGTCCCACATGTCACGGTGGTGTGAGTCTATCCTCGGCGTGAACGTCGAGGCAGTGAAGGGAAAGCAGGTTCTTCTGGAATGGACGGGAGACATCTGGGGGACTCTTGGAATGCTGGCAAGGCCCCTGGAGTTCCTCTCGCCTTTCCTGTGGAGAGTGCCTCCTCTTGAGATGCGACGGGAAGCCCGGGAATTCTTTCCCGACGATGAAGGGAAAGGATCCCTCTTCTCGAGCTACGAGGCGGAAACGGGGCTCCGCTGGATGTGGGTGGGACCCTCATCCCTTCCTCTCGAGTGGAGATGGGTATGTCGGAGAACTTCTTGACTTGCAGCAAGGGTGTGAAGGACCCTTTCGAAGTTCCAGAGGTTAGTTGTGGTTAGCCTCGAGACGCCTCAGCGGAAATGGGCCTCATCTCGCCTGGAGGGGAGAACCTCCTGGATTTTCTCGAGTTGCAGCCTTCCTCTCGAAGTAGGCCCCATGTCCCCTTGGGGAGGGTGTCATGCCCTCTTTTCTCCTCACTGCCAAAGGGTGGAGCCAAGCTCGCTCTGTCAGAGGTACAAAAACAGCAATTGAATGGATTTTCAAGCTCTTGCTAGGCTGCACCCTTTCAGGGCCCACTTTACTGAAACAGGTGCTCTGTGGCCCCTGGTTGGGTATGCAGGTTCACAAACAGGGTGAGATCCTGTCCAAGCCAAGAATTTTCCTGAAAGACCTAGGCTCACTAGAGCTCTCCTCCGGAGCAAAGGGGATAGAGGAGATGTATGGAGGAGTCTTTGCCTTTCCCTGTGAGTGTGGGGGCTACTCCCTACGGCCCCAGGCTCAGAGATAACTGCCTCTAAGAAAGGAATGGCAAGAAGCGCTATTCTTGGAGGTTGGGACAGGGAGTTCGCAGCATGTGGGGAAAGAAAGACTTCTTCGGGGAAGAAGAGGCAACCACCGGGGTGTGTTTGCAAGCCTCTATTTGGAAGGAACAGGTTTGCTTATACAACTCAAGACCTCCAGATCTGCTCAGAGGACTGAAGTTCCAGAGACAGGGCATGTATCTTCCCTTCCCTTTGAGATCCTTGCAAAGACATTCCTAGCAGATCGTGGGAGTGCCCATGAAGAAGCAAGCAGCGGGAGTGTGCTTGACATCACTGGCTGCCTACCTGGGCTCAGCTCCTCAAGGGGCCTTTCTCTCCTGGTAGGCCCTATGTCCCCTTTGGGAGAGGGTGGTGCCCTCTTCCCTCCACACTGCCAAAGGGTGGAGGTGGAGCAAACTCGTTCTCTCCGAGGTAAAAAAAAAAAAGACAAATTGGATGGATTTTTAAGCTCCAAAAATCCTGCACCCCTCCAGGACCCACTCGAGCAAAACAGGTGCCTGTGGCCCCTAGGTCGGGTATGCAGGTTCACACACTGGGTGGGATCCCGTCAAAGCCAAGAATTTTCCTGACAGACCTAGGCTCACTAGAGCTCTCCTCCAGAGGAAAGGGGACAGAAAAGACGTGTGTGTGGAGGTGGCTCTGCCTTTCCAGGTCCCAATCTCAGGGATAACTGCCCCTAAGAAAGGAACTGCTGCTGCTGCTGCTGCTAAGTTGCTTCAGTCGTGTTCGACTCTGTGCGACGCCATAGACGGTAGCCCACTAGGCTCCCCCGTCCCTGGGATTCTCCAGGCAAGAACAGTAAGTGGGTTGCCATTGCCTTCTCCAATGCATGAAAGTGAAAATGAAAGTGCAGTCGCTCAGTCGTGTCCGACCCTCAGCGACCCCACGGACTGCAGCCTACCAGGCTTCTCCGTCCATAGGATTTTCTGAAAGGAACTGCAAGAAGCGCTTTTCCAGGAGGCTGGGAAAGGGAGTTCGCAGGATGTGGGGAAAGAGAGCCTCCTTCGGGGAAGAATAGGCGGCCACTTGTTTTGTGTTGCAAACCTCTATTTGGAAGGAACAGGTTAGCTTATACAAAGGGAGACCTCCAGATCTGCTCAGAGGACCAAAGTTGCAGAGGCAGGTCGGTGTATTTTCCCTTCACTTTGCGATCCTTGCAAAGACATTCCTTGCTGATAGATGATTCAGCAAGGGCCTTTGAGACTGTTGTTTTCTTTCCTAGGTTCAAAGATTCCTTCAGTTCCTAATATAGATATCCTAGAAATTATCTGACATCCGTGAAAATCTGATATGTCCTGGTCAAATGCTGTCAGTTATAATTCCAGTTATCATATTAAAGCATTTCAAGTCGCAGCAGTGACCAGATTACATTGTCAATTTCTATTTAATCAGGTTTTAACCATGTCCTCTATGGTTTCACACTGATGCCTTTGCAGAAATACTGCTACTTCAAGATATATGGAATATACTTTTTTTAAGCTTACCGATAATTTGTGTTTGTTTGTTTGTTTGTCTTCTGGTAAGCTGGTACCAGATGGAATTTAGTGCTCCTCTCTAGGTTAAGAGAACAAAGTTTTCTTAGAATGCAATTTTTGATAACAGACTATGGTTTCTTTACCTTTCATTGATTTATAAATCATGTTTTTATGAATCAGTGTATTATTCAATGAAAGTAAGCCATAGTCTGTTATCAAAAATTGCATTCTAAGAAAACTTTGTTCTCTTAACCTAGAGAGGAGACTAAATTCCATCTGGTACCAGCTTACCAGAAGACAAACAAACAAAACAAACCAAATTATCGGTAAGCTTAAAAAAAGTATATTCCATATATCTTGAAGTAGCAGTATTTCTGCAAAGGCATCAGTGTGAAACCATAGAGGACATGGTTAAAACCTGATTAAAATAGAAATTGACAATGTAATCTGGTCACTGCTGCGACTTGAAATGCTTTAATATGATAACTGGAATTATAACTGACAGCATTTGACCAGGACATATCAGATTTTCACGGATGTCAGATAATTTCTAGGATATCTATATTAGGAACTGAAGGAATCTTTGAACCTAGGAAAGAAAACAACAGTCTCAAAGGCCCTTGCTGAATCATCTATCAGCAAGGAATGTCTTTGCAAGGATCGCAAAGTGAAGGGAAAATACACCGACCTGCCTCTGCAACTTTGGTCCTCTGAGCAGATCTGGAGGTCTCCCTTTGTATAAGCTAACCTGTTCCTTCCAAATAGAGGTTTGCAACACAAAACAAGTGGCCGCCTATTCTTCCCCGAAGGAGGCTCTCTTTCCCCACATCCTGCGAACTCCCTTTCCCAGCCTCCTGGAAAAGCGCTTCTTGCAGTTCCTTTCAGAAAATCCTATGGACGGAGAAGCCTGGTAGGCTGCAGTCCGTGGGGTCGCTGAGGGTCGGACACGACTGAGCGACTGCACTTTCATTTTCACTTTCATGCATTGGAGAAGGCAATGGCAACCCACTTACTGTTCTTGCCTGGAGAATCCCAGGGACGGGGAAGCCTAGTGGGCTACCGTCTATGGCGTCGCACAGAGTCGAACACGACTGAAGCAACTTAGCAGCAGCAGCAGCAGCAGTTCCTTTCTTAGGGGCAGTTATCCCTGAGATTGGGACCTGGAAAGGCAGAGCCACCTCCACACACACGTCTTTTCTGTCCCCTTTCCTCTGGAGGAGAGCTCTAGTGAGCCTAGGTCTGTCAGGAAAATTCTTGGCTTTGACGGGATCCCACCCAGTGTGTGAACCTGCATACCCGACCTAGGGGCCACAGGCACCTGTTTTGCTCGAGTGGGTCCTGGAGGGGTGCAGGATTTTGGAGCTTAAAAATCCATCCAATTTGTCTTTTTTTTTTTTTACCTCGGAGAGAACGAGTTTGCTCCACCTCCACCCTTTGGCAGTGTGGAGGGAAGAGGGCACCACCCTCTCCCAAAGGGGACATAGGGCCTACCAGGAGAGAAAGGCCCCTTGAGGAGCTGAGCCCAGGTAGGCAGCCAGTGATGTCAAGCACACTCCCGCTGCTTGCTTCTTCATGGGCACTCCCACGATCTGCTAGGAATGTCTTTGCAAGGATCTCAAAGGGAAGGGAGATACATGGCCCTGTCTCTGGAACTTCAGTCCTCTGAGCAGATCTGGAGGTCTTGAGTTGTATAAGCAAACCTGTTCCTTCCAAATAGAGGCTTGCAAACACACCCCCGGTGGTTGCCTCTTCTTCCCCGAAGAAGTCTTTCTTTCCCCACATGCTGCGAAACTCCCTGTCCCAACCTCCAAGAATAGCGCTTCTTGCCATTCCTTTCTTAGAGGCAGTTATCTCTGAGCCTGGGGCCGTAGGGAGTAGCCCCACACTCACAGGGAAAGGCAAAGACTCCTCCATACTCCTCTATCCCCTTTGCTCCGGAGGAGAGCTCTAGTGAGCCTAGGTCTTTCAGGAAAATTCTTGGCTTGGACAGGATCTCACCCTGTTTGTGAACCTGCATACCCAACCAGGGGCCCACAGAGCACCTGTTTCAGTAAAGTGGGCCCTGAAAGGGTGCAGCCTAGCAAGAGCTTGAAAATCCATTCA
Organism: Capra hircus; assembly: GCF_001704415.2. Classification (NCBI taxonomy): domain Eukaryota; kingdom Metazoa; phylum Chordata; class Mammalia; order Artiodactyla; family Bovidae; genus Capra; species Capra hircus. The sequence goes on from NW_017214506.1 coordinate 13,213, forward strand.
ATTGCTGTTTTTGTACCTCTGACAGAGCGAGCTTGGCTCCACCCTTTGGCAGTGAGGAGAAAAGAGGCATGACACCCTCCCAAGGGGACATGGGGCCTACTTCGAGAGGAAGCTGCAACTCGAGAAAATCCAGGAGGTTCTCCCCTCCAGGCGAGATGAGGCCCATTTCCGCTGAGGCGTCTCGAGGCTAATCACAACTAACCCTCTGGAACTTCGAAAGGGTCCTTCACACCCTTGCTGCAAGTCAAGAAGTTCTCCGACATACCCATCTCCACTCGAGAGGAAGGACGAGGGTCCCACCCACATCCAGCGGAGCCCCGTTTCCGCCTCGTAGCTCGAGAAGAGGGATCCTTTCCCTTCATCGTCGGGAAAGAATTCCGGGCTTCCCGTCGCATCTCAAGAGGAGGCACTCTCCACAGGAAAGGCGAGAGGAACTCCAGGGCCTTGCCAGCATTCCAAGAGTCCCCCAGATGTCTCCGTCCATTCCAGAAGAACCTGCTTTCCCTTCACTGCCTCGACGTTCACGCCGAGGATAGACTCACACCACCGTGACATGTGGGACAGCCCTGTTTCGAAAGCCTCGTGGGAAAGCCTCGATGCAAAGCGACTGATCCCTTGAACCACATGTCGGCACGCGTGACACTGCTGCTACAGCTTGTGAGGAAATCGCAGGTGGCATGCCCCACACGAGATGAGGACTGACTCCCTGGTGAGACTCCAGAAGTATGGAAAGATTCATGTCAGCACTGGAGAGGCATCCTCAGGGTCTGGCCCCGACTCCACACAAGGTCTTAGGCACCGGCATCGATGGGAGAGGAATCCCTATAGGCCCCATGGTAACTCGCATGGGGACTGGCCTTTCCTGAGGCACCAGAGCGAGTCCCTGAGGTCCCGTCGTAACTCGAGAGCACCTACCACACTCGTAAAATCCAGGAGGTTCTCCCCTCCAGGCGAGATGAGGCCCATTTCCGCTGAGGCGTCTCGAAGCTAATCACACCCTAACCTCTGAACTTCCAAAGGGTCCTTCACACCCTTGCTGCAACTCAAGAAGTTCCCGACATACCCGTCTCCACTCGAGAGGAAGCACGAGAGTCCGCCCACATCCAGAGGAGCCCCTTTTCTCCTCATAGCTCGAGCGAGGGATCCTTTCACTGTGTGTCGGGAAAGAATTCCTGGGGTTCCCGTCGCATCTCCAGAGGAGGCGCTCTCCACAGGAAAGGCGAGAGGAACTCCAGGGTCGTGCCACCATTCCCAGAGTCCCCAGATATCTCAGTCCATTCCAGGGAAACTGTTTTCCCTGCACTGCCTCGACTTTCAAGCCGAGGATCGACTCACACCACGGTGGCACGTGGGACAGCCCTGTGGAAAGCCTCGTGGAAAACCTCGTGGGAAAGCCTCGAGGGAAAGCCACAGATCCCTTGATCCA
>NW_017214507.1:0-14637 GCF_001704415.2 Capra hircus
TACGGAAAGATTCATGTCAGCACTGGAGAGGCATCCTCCTGGTGAGACTCCAGAAGTACGGAAAGATTCATGTCAGCACTGGAGAGGATCAACAGGTGGTAACTCGCATGGGGACTGGCCTTTCCTGAGGCCACCAGAGCGGGTCCCTGAGGACCCGTCGTAACTCGAGAGCACCTGCCGCAACTGGGTAAAATCCAGGAGGTTCTCCCCTCCAGGCGGGATGAGGCCCATTTCCTCTGAGGTGTCTGGAGGCTCATCACACCTAACCTCTGGAAATTAAAAAGGGTCCTTGCTGCAACTCAAGAAGTTCCCCGACATACCCGTCTCCACACGAGAGGAAGCACGAGGGTCCCGCCCACATTCAGAGGAACCCCGTTTCCGAGATGAAGGATCCTATCCTGCTTAGTCAGGAAAGATTTTTCGGCGTTCCCATGGCATCTCAAGAGCAAGGGTTCTCAATAGGAAAGGCAAGAGGAACTCCAGGGTCGTGCCACCATTTCAAGAGTCCCCAGATGTCTCAGTCCATTTTAGAGAACCCGTTTTCCCAGCACTGCCTCAACTTTCACGCCGAGGATCCACTCACACCATGGTGGCATGTGGGACAGCCCTGTGAGAAAGCCTCGAGGGAAAGCCACAGATCCCTTGATCCCCGGGACGGGAAGCGTGACACATCTGCTACACTGTCCCTGAGGTCACGGTCGTATGTCGAGAGTACCTGCCGCAACTCGAGAAAAATCCAGGAGGTTCTCTGCTCCAGTCGAGATGAGGCCCATTTTCTCTGCGGCGTCTCGAGAGTAATCACAACTAAACTCTGGAACTTCCAAAGTGTCCTAAACACCCTTGCTAAAACTCAAGAAGTTCCCCGACATACCCGTCTCCACTCCAGAGGAAGCACGAGGGTCCGGCAACCGCCAGAGGAGCTCCGTTCCTCCTCCAAGCTCGAGATGAGGGATCCTTCCCTGCTTCCTCGGGAAAGAATTCCCGACGTTTCGACGCATCTCAAGAGGAGGCGCGCTGCACAGGAAAGGCGAGAGGAACTCATGGGTCGTGCCACCATTCCAAGAGTCCCCCAGATGTCTCAGTCCATTCCAGAGGATCCTGTTTTCCCTGCACTGCTTCGACTTTCACGCTGAGGATCGACTCACACCTGGTGGCACGTGTGACAACCCTGTGGGAAAGCCTCGTGGGAAAGCCTCGAGGGAAAGCCACAGATCCCTTAATCCACGCGACGGGAAGCGTGACACTGCTGCTACAGCACGGGAGGAAAGCGCACGTGCATGCCCCTACTCGAGACGAGAACTGACTCCCCTGGGGAGACTCCAGAAATACCCCAAGATGCATGTCAGCCCTGGAGAGGAATCCTCAGGTTCCGGCCCCGACTCCACACAAGGTCTTAGGCCCTGGCATCGACGGGAGAGGAATAGCGACAGGACCTCTAGCAACTCACATGGGACTGGCCTTTCCTGAGGTAACCAGAGCGGGTCCATGAGGTCCCCGTCGTAAGTCGAGAGCACCTGCCGCAACTCGGTAAAATCCAGGAGGTTCTCCCATGCAGGTGAGATGAGGCCCGTTTCCACTGATGTGTCTCCAGGCTAATCACACGTGAACTCTGGAACTTCTAAAGAGTCTTTCACAGTCATGCTGCAACTCAAAGAAGTTCCCCGACATACCCGTCTCCACTCAAGAGGAAGCACGAGGGTCCCGGCCACATCCAGAGGAGCTCCGTTTCCGGCTCGTTGCTCGAGAGGAGGGATCCTTTCCCTGTGTGGTTGGGAATGAATTCCCGGCGTTCCCGTCGCATCTCAAGATGAGGCGCTCTCCACAGGAAAGGCGAGAGGAACTCAAGGGTCGTTCCACCATTCGCAGAGTCCCCCAGATGTCTCAGTCCATTCCAGGGAAACCTGTTTTCCCTGCACTGCCTTGACTTTCTAGCCGAGGATCGACTCACACCACGGTGGCACGTGGGACAGCCCTGTGGGAAAGCCTCGTGGGAAAGCCCCGTGGGAAAGCCTCGTGGGAAAGTCTCTAGGGAAAGCCACAGATCCCTTGATCCACGCGAATGGAAGCGTGACACTACTGCTACAGCTCTGGAGGAAATCGCACGTGCATGCCCCCACTCGAGACTACGACTGACTCCCTCTGGGGAGACTCCAGAAGTACCCCAAGATCCATGTCAGCACTGGAGAGGAATCCTCAAGTTCCGGCACCGAATTCACACAAGGTCGTAGGCCCCGGCATCGACGGGAGAGGAATCCCGAGAGGCCCCTGAGCAACGCGCATGTGGACTGGCCTTTACTGAGTCCATCAGAGCGGGTCCCTGAGGTCCCCGTCATAAGTCGAGAGCACCTGCCCCAACTCGAGAAAATCCAGGAGGTTCTCCCCTCCAGGCAAGATGAGGCCCATTTCCGCTGAGGCGTCTTGAGGCTAATCACACCTAACCTCTGGAACTTCCAAAGGGTCCTTCACACCCTTGCTGCAACTCAAGAAATTCTCCGACATACCCGTCTGCACTCGAGAGGAAGCACGAGAGTCCCACCCATATCCAGAGGAGCCCCATTTCTGCCTCTTAGCTCCAGAGGTGGGATCCTTTCCGTGCGTTGTCTGGAAATAATTCACCGAGTTCCCGTCGCAATTCAAGAGGAGGCGCTCTCCACAGGAAAGGCGAGAGGAACTCCAGTGTCGTGCCACCATTCGCAGAGTCCCCCAGATGTCTCAGTCCATTCCAGGGAAACCTGTTTCCCTGCACTGCCTCGACTTTCAAGCCGAGGATCGACTCACACCACGGTGGCACGTGGGACAGCCCTGTGGGGAAAGCTTCTTGGGAAAGCCTCGTGTGAAAGCCTCGAGGGAAAGCCACAGATCCCTTGATCCACGTGAAGGAAAGCGTGACATTGCTGCTACAGCTCGGGAGGAAAGCCCACGTGCAAGCCTCCCCTCGAGACGAGGACTGACTCCCCCGGGGAGACCTCAGAAGTACCCCAAGATCCATGTCAGCACCGGAGAGGAATCCTCAGGTTCTGGCACCGACTCCACACAAGATCTTAGGCCCCGGCATAGACGGGAGAGGAATCCCGAGAGGCCGTCGAGCAACTCGCATGGGGCCTGGCCTTTCCTGAGGGCACCAGAGCGGGTCCCTGAGGTCCCCGTCGTAAGTCGAGGGCACCTGCCGCAACTCGAGAAAATCCAGGAGGTTCTACCCTCCAGGCGAGATGAGGCCCATTACCGCTGAGGCGTCTCGAGGCTAATCACACCTAACCTATGGAACTTACAAAGGGTCCTTCATGCCCTTGCTGCAACTCAAGAAGCTCCCCCACATACCCGTCTCCACTCGAGAGGAAGCCCGAGAGTCCCGCCCACATCCAGAGGAGCCCCGTTACTGCCTCCTAGCTCGAGAGGAGGGATCCTTTCACTGAGTGGTCGGTCAAGTATTCCCGGAGTTCCCGTCTCATCTCAAGAGGAGGCGCTCTCCACAGGAAAGGCGAGAGGAACTCCAGATTCGTGCACCCATTCCCAGAGGCCCCCAGATGTCTCAGTCCATTCCATGGAAAACCTGTTTCTCCTGCACTGCCTCGACTTTCTAGCCTAGGATCGACACACAACACAGTGGCACGTGGGACAGCCCTTTGGGAAAGTCTCGTGGGAAAGCCTCGAGGAAAAGACTCGTGGCAAAGCCTCGAGGGAAAGCCGCAGATACCTTGATCCAGCGAAGGGAAGCGTGACACTGCTGCTACAGCTCGGGAGGAAAGCGCACGTGCATGCCCCCACTCGAGATGAGGACTGACTCCCGTGGGGAGACTGGAGAAGTACCCCAAGATCCTTGTCAGCACTGCAAAGGAATCCTCAGGTTCCGGCACCGACTCCACACAAGGTCTTGAGGCCACTGGACATCGACGGGAGACGGAATCCCCGAGAGGCCCCGAGCAACTCGCATGGGGACTGGCCTTTACTGAGGCCACCAGAGCGGTCTCCTGAGGTCCCCGTCGTAAGTCGAGAGCACCTGCCGCAACTCGAGAAAATCCAGGAGGTTCTCCCCTCCAGGCGAGATGAGGCCCATTTCCGCTGAGGCGACTCGAGGCTATTCAACACCTAACCTCTGGAACTTCCAAAGGGTCCTTCACACCCTTGCTGCAACTCAAGAAGTTCCCCGACATACCCGTCTCCACTCGAGAGGAAGCACGAGAGTCCCGCCACATCCAGAGGAAGCCCCGTTTCCAGCCTCCTAGCTCGAGAGGAGGGATCCTTTCCCTGCGTGGTCGGGAAAGAATTCCCGGCGTTTCCCGTCGCATCTCAAGAGGAGGCGCTCTCCACAGGAAAGGCGAGAGGAACTCCAGGGTCGATGCCACCATTCCCAGAGTCCCCCAGATGTCTCAGTCCATTCCAGGAAAACCTGTTTTCCCTGCACTGCCTTCGACTTTCAAGCCGAGGATCGACTCACACCACGGTGGCACAGTGGGACAGCCCTGTGGGAAAGCCTCGTGGGAAAGCCTCGTGGGAAAGCCTCGAGGGAAAGCCACAGATCCCTTGATCCACGCGAAGGGAAGCGTGACACTGCTGCTACAGCTCGGGAGGAAAGCGCACGTGCATGCTCCCCACTCGAGACGAGGACTGACTCCACTGGGGAGACTCCAGAAGTACCCCAAGATCCATGTCAGCACTGGAGAGGAATACCTCAGGTTCCGGCACCGACTCCACACAAGGATCTTAGGCCCCGGCATCGATCGGGAGAGGAATCCCGAGAGGCCCCCGAGCAACTCGCATGGGGACTGGCCTTTCCTGAGGCCACCAGAGCGGGTCCCTGAGGTCCCCGTCGTAAGTCGAGAGCAGCCTGCCGCAACTCGAGAAAATCCAGGAGGTTCTCCCCTCCAGGCGAGATGAGGCCCATTTCTGCTGAGGCGACTCAGAGGCTATTCACAGCTAAACTCTGGAACTTCCAAAGGGTCCTTCACACCCTTGCTGCAACTCAAGAAGTTCCCCGACATACCCGTCTCCACTCGAGAGGAAGCACGAGAGTCCCGCCCACATCCAGAGGAGCCCCGTTTCCGCCTCCTAGCTCGAGAGGAGGGATCCTTTCCCTGCGTCGTCGGGAAAGAATTCCCGGCGATTTCCGTCGCATCTCAAGAGGAGGCGCTCTCCACAGGAAAGGCGAGAGGAACTCCAGGGTCTTGCCACCATTCCCAGAGTCCCCCAGATGTCTCAGTCCATTCCAGGGAAACCTGTTTTCCCTGACACTGCCTCGACTTTCAAGCCGAGGATCGACTCACACCACGGTGGCACGTGGGACAGCCCTGTGGGAAAGCCTCGTGGGAAAGCCTCCGTGGGAAAGCCTCGAGGGAAAGTCACAGATCCCTTGATTCCACGCGAAGGGAAGCGCGACACTGCTGCTACAGCTCGGGAGGAAAGCGCACGTGCATGCCCCACTCGAGACGAGGACTGACTCCACTGGGGAGACTCCAGAAGTACCCCAAGTCCATGTCCAGCACTGGAGAGGAATCCTCAGGTTCCGGCACCGGCTCCACAGAAGATCTTAGGCCCCGGCATCGACGGGAGAGGAATCCCGAGAGGCCCCCGAGCAACTCGCATGGGGACTGGCCTTTCCTGAGGACAACCAGTGCGGGTCCCTGAGGTCCCCGTCGTAAGTCGAGAGCACCTTCCGCAACTCGAGAAAATCCAGGAGGTTCTCCCCTCCAGGCGAGATGAGGCCCATTTCCGCGGAGGCGTCTCGAGGCTATTCACACCTAACACTCTGGAACTTCCAAAGGGTCCTTCACACCCTTGCTGCAACTCAAGATGTTCCCCGACATACCCGTCTCCACTCGAGAGGAAGCACGAGAGTCCCGCCCACATCCAGAGGAGCCCCGTTTCCGCCTCCTAGCTCGAGAGGAGGGATCCTTTCCCTGCCGTGCTCGGGAAAGAATTCCCGGCGTTTCCGTCGGCATATCAAGAGGAGGAGCCTCACCACGGAAAGGCCAGAGGAACTCCAGGGTCGTGCCACCATTCCCAGAGTCCCCCAGATATCTCAGTCCATTACCAGGGAAACCTGTTTTCCCTGCACTGCGTCGACTTTCAAGACGAGGATCGACTCACACCACGGTGGCACGTGGGACAGCCCTGTGGGAAAGCCTCGTGGGAAAGCCTCGTGGGAAAGCCTCGGAGGGAAAGCCACAGATCCCTTGATCCACGCGAAGGGAAGCGCGACACTGCTGCTACAGCTCGGGAGGAAAGCGCACGTGCATGCCCCCACTTGTGACGAGGACTGACTCCACTGGTGAGACTCCAGAAGTACACCAAGATCCATGTCAGCACTGGAGAGGAATCCTCAGGTTCCGGCACCGACTCCACACAAGGATCTTAGGCCCCGGCATTGACGGGAGAGGAATCCCGAGAGGCCCATGAGCAACTCCCATGGGGACTGGCCTTTCCTGAGGCCACCAGAGCGGGTCCCTGAGGTCCCCTTCGTAAGTCGAGAGCACCTGCTGCAACTCGAGAAAATCCAGGAGGTTCTCCCCTCCAGGCGAGATGAGGCCCATTTCCGCCGAGGCGTCTCGAGGCTATTCACACCTAAACTCTGGAACTTCCAAAGGGTCCTTCACACCCTTGCTGCAACTCAAGAAGTTCCCCGACATTCCCGTCTCCACTCGAGAGGAAGCACGAGAGTCCCGGCCACATCCAGAGGAGCCCCGTTTCCATCTCCTAGCTAGAGAGGAAGGATCCTTTCCCTGTGAGTTCGGGAAAGTATTCCCGGCGTTCCCGTCGCATCTCAAGAGGAGGCGCTCTCCACAGGAAAGGCGAGAGGAACTCCAGGGTCGTGCCACCATTCCCAGAGTCCCCCAGATGTCTCAGTCCATTCCAGGGAAACCTGTTTTCCCTAGCACTGCCTCGACTGTCCAAGCCGAGGATCGACTCACACCACGGTGGCACGTGGGACAGCCCTGTGGGAAAGCCTCGTGGGAAAGCCTCCTGGGAAAGCCTCGAGGGAAAGTCACAGATCCCTTGATTCACGCGAAGGGAACTCGCGACACTGCTGCTACAGCTCGGGAAGGAAAGCGCACGTGCATGTCCCCACTTGAGACGAGGACTGACTCCACTGGGGAGACTCCAGAAGTACCCCAAGTCCATGTCAGCACTGGAGAGGAATCCTCAGGTTCCGGCACCGGCTCCACAGAAGATCTTAGGCCCCGGCATCGACGGGAGAGGAATCCCGAGAGGCCCCCGAGCAACTCGCATGGGGACTGGCCTTTCCTGAGGAAACCAGATGCGGGTCCCTGAGGTCCCCGTCGTAAGTCGAGAGCACCTTCCGCAACTCGAGAAAATCCAGGAGGTTCTCCCCTCCAGGCGAGATGAGGCCCATTTCCGCTGGGGCGGTTCGAGGCTATTCACACCTAACCTCTGGAACTTCCAAAGGGTCCTTCACACCCTTGCTGCAACTCAAGATGTTCCCCGACATACCCGTCTCCACTCGAGAGGAAGCACGAGAGTCCCGCCCACATCCAGAGGAGCCCCGTTTCCGCCTCCTAGCTCGAGAGGAGGGATCCTTTCCCTGCCTGCTCGGGAAAGATTTCCCGGCGTTTCCGTGGCATATCAAGAGGAGGAGCTCATCCACAGGAAAGGCGAGAGGAACTCCAGGGTCGTGCCACCATTCCCAGAGTCCCCCAGATATCTCAGTCCATTACCAGGGCAAACCTGTTTTCCCTGCACTGCCGTCGACTTTCAAGCCGAGGATCGACTCACACCACGGTGGCACGTGGGACAGCCCTGTGGGAAAGCAACGTGGGAAAGCCTCGTGGGAAAGCCTCGTGGGAAAGCCTGGAGGGAAAGCCACAGATCCCTTGATCCACGCGAAGGGAAGCGCGACACTGCTGCTACAGCTCGGGAGGAAAGCGCACGTGCATGACCCCACTTGTAGACGAGGACTGACTCCACTGGTGAGACTCCAGAAGTACACCAAGATCCATGTCAGCACTGGAGAGGAATCCTCAGGTTCCGGCACAGACTCCACACAAGGATCTTAGGCCCCGGCATTGACGGGAGAGGAATCCCGAGAGGCCCCATGAGCAACTCCCATGGGGACTGGCCTTTCCTGAGGCCACCAGAGCGGGTCCCTGAGGTCCCCTTCGTAAGTCGAAAGCACCTGCCTGCAACTCGAGAAAATCCAGGAGGTTCTCCCCTCCAGGCGAGATGAGGCCCATTTCCGCCGAGGCGTCTCGAGGCTATTCACACCTAAACTCTGGAACTTCCAAAGGGTCCTTCACACCCTTGCTGCAACTCAAGAAGTTCCCCGACATTCCCGTCTCCACTCGAGAGGAAGCACGAGAGTCCCGGCCACATCCAGAGGAGCCCCGTTTCCATCTCCTAGCTACGAGAGGAAGGATCCTTTCCCTGTGAGTTCGGGAAAGTATTCCCGGCGTTCCCGTCGCATCTCAAGAGGAGGCGCTCTCCACAGGAAAGGCGAGAGGAACTCCAGGGTCGTGCCACCATTCCCAGAGTCAACCAGATGTCTCCGTCCATTCCAGGGAAACCTGTTTTCCCTGCACTGCCTCGACTTTCAAGCCGAGGATCGACTCACACCACGGTGGCACGTGGGACAGCCCTGTGGGAAAGCCTCGTGGGAAAGCCTCTTGGGAAAGCCTCGTGGAAAGCCTCGAGGGAAAGCCACAGATCCCTTGATCCATGCGAAGGGAAGCGCGACACTGCGGCTACAGCTCAGGAGGAAAGCGCACGTGCATGCCCCCACTCGAGACAAGGACTGACTCCCTTGGGGAGACTCCAGAAGTACCCCAAGATCCATGTCTGCACTGCAGAGGAATCCTCAGGTTCCGGCACTAACTCCACACAAGGTCTTAGGCCCCAGCATAGACGGGAGAGGAATCCCGAGAGGCCCCATGCAACTCGCATGGGGACTGGCCATTTCCTGAGGCCACCAGAGAGGGTCCCTGTCGTCCCCGTCGTAAGACAAGAGCACCAGCCGCAACTCGAGAAAATCCAGGAGGTTCTCCCCTCCAGGCGAGATGAGGCCCATTTCAGCTGAGGCGTCTCAAGGGTATTCACACCTAACCTTTGGAACTTCCAAAGGGTCCTTCACACCCTTGCTTCAACTCGAGAAGTTCCCCGACATACCCGTCTCCACTCAAGAGGAAACACGAGAGTCCCGCCCACATCCAGAGGAGCCCCGTTTCCGCCTCCTAGCTCGAGAGGAGGGATCCATTCCCTGTGTGCTCGGGAAAGAATTCCCGGAGTTCCCGTCGCATCTCAAGAGGAGGCGCTCTCCACAGGAAGGCGAGAGGAACTCCAGTATCAGGCCCCATTCCCAGAGTCCCCCAGATGTCTCAGTCCATTCCAGGGAAACCTGTTTTCCCTGCACTGCGTCGACTTTCTAGCCGAGGATCGACTCACACCACGGTGGCACGTGGGACAGCCCTGTGGGCAAGCCTCGTGGGAAAGCCTCGTGGGAAAGCCTCGAGGGAAAGCCACAGATCCCTTGATCCAAGCATAGGGAAACGTGACACTACTGCTTCAGCTCAGGATTAAAGCGCACGTGCATGCCCCCACTCGAGACGAGGACTGACTCCCCTGGGGAGACTCCAGAACTACCCAAGATACATGTCAGCACTGGAGAGGATCCTCAGATACCGGCACCGATTCCACACAAGGTTTGAGGCACTGACATCGACGGGAGACGAATCCCGAGAGGCCCCCGAGCAACTCGCATGGGGACTGGCCTTTACTGAGGCCACCAGAGCGGTTCCCTGAGGTCCCCGTCGTAAGTCGAGAGCACCTGCCGCAACTCGAGAAAATCCAGGAGGTTCTCCCGTCCAGGCGAGATGAGGCACATTTCCGCTGAGGCGTCTCGAGGCTAATCACACCTAAACTCTGGAACTTCGAAAGGGTCCTTCACACCCTTGCTGCAACTCAAGAAGTTCCCCGATATACCCGTCTTCACTCGAGAGGAAGCACGAGAGTCCCGCCTACATCCAGAGGAGCCCCGGTGTCCGCCTCCAAACTCGAGAGGAGGGATCCTTTCCCTGCGTGGTCGGGAAAGAATTCCCGGCATTTCCGTCGCATCTCAAGGGGAGGCGCTCTCCACAGGAAAGGCGAGAGGAACTCCAGGGTCGTGCAACCGTTCCCAGTGTCCCCCAGATGTCTCAGTCCATTCCAGGGAAACCTGTATTCCCTGCACTGCCTCCACTTTCAAGCCGAGGATCGACTCACACCACGGTGGCACGTGGGACAGCCCTGTGGGAAAGCCTCGTGGGAAAGCCTCGAGGGAAAGCCACAGATCCCTGGATCCACGCGAAGGGAAGCAGGACACTGCTGCTACAGCTCGGGAGAAAAGCGCACGTGCATGCCCCCACTCGAGACGAGGACTGACTCCCCTGGGGAGACTCCAGAAGTACCCCAAGATCCATGTCAGCACTGGAGAGGAATCCTCAGGTTCCGGCACTGACTCCACACAAGGATCTTAGGCCCCGGCATCGACGGGAGAGGAATCCCGAGAGGCCCCCGAGCAACTCGCAGTGGGACTGGCCTTTCCTGAGGCCACCAGAGCGGGTCCCTGAGGTCCCCGTCGTAAGTAGAGAGCACCTGCCCCAACTCGAGAAAATCCAAGAGATTCTCCGCTCCAGGCGAGATGAGGCCCATTTCCGCCTAGGCGTCTCGAGGCTATTCTCACCTAACCTCTGGAACTTCCAACGGGTCCTTCACACCCTTGCTGCAACTCAAGAAGTTCCCCGACATACCCGGTCTCCACTCGAGGCAAAGCACGTGAGTCCCGCCTACATCCAGAGGAGCCCCGTTTCCGCCTCCTAGCTCGAGAGGGGCGATCCTTTCCCTGCGTGGTCGGGAAAGAATTCCCGGCGTTCCCGTCGCATCTCAAGAGCAGGCACTCTCCACAGGAAAGGAGAGAGGAACTCCAGGGTCGTGCCACCATTCCCAGAGTCCCCCAGATGTCTCAGTCCATTACAGGGAAACCTGTTTTCCCTGCACTGCGTCGACTTTCAAGACGAGGATCGACTCACACCACAGTGGCACGTGGGACAGCCCTGTGGGAAAGCCTCGTGGGAAAGCCTCGTGGGAAAGCCTCGAGGGAAAGCCACAGATCCCTTCATACACCAGAAGGGAAGCGTGACACTGCTCCTACAGCTCGGGAGGAAAGCGCACGTGCATGCCCCCACTCGAGACGAGGACTGACTCCCCTGGAGAGACTCCAGAAGTACCCCAAGATCCACGTAAGCACTGGAGAGGAATCCTCAGGTTCCGGCACCCACTCCACACAATATCTTAGGCCCCTGCATCGACGGGAGAGGAATCCCGAGAGGTCCCCGAGCATCTCGCATGGGGAATGGCCTTTCCTGAGGCCACCAGAGCGGGTCCCTGAGGTCCCCGTCGTAAGTCGAGAGCACCTGCCGCAACTCGAGAAAATCCAGGAGGTTCTCCCATCCAGGCGAGATGAGGCCCATTTTCGCTGAGGCGTCTTGAGGCTAATCACACCTACCTCTGGAACTTACAAAGGGTCTTTCACACCCTTGCTGCAACTCAAGAAGTTCCCCGACATATCCGTCTCCACTCGAGTGTAAGCACGAGAGTGCCGCCCAAATCCAGAGGAGCCCCGTTTCCGAAACCTAGCTCGAGAGGAGGGATCCTTTCCCTGCGTGGTTCTGAAAGAATTCCCGGCATTTCCCGTCGCATCTCAACAGGAGGCGCTCTCCACAGGAAAGGCGAGAGGAACTCCAGGGTCGTGCCACCAATCCCAGAGTCCTCCAGATGTCTCAGTCCATTCCAGGGAAACCTATTTTCCCAGCACTGCATCGACTTTCAAGCCGAGGATCGACTCACACCACGGTGGCACGTGGGACGGCCCTGTGGGAAAGCCTCGTGGGAAAGCCTCGTGGTAAAGCCTCATGGGAAAGCCTCGTGGGAAATCCTCGAGGGAAAGCCACAGATCCCTTGATCCATGCGAAGGGAAGCGTGACACTGCTGCTACAGCTCGGGAGGAAAGCGCACGTGCATGCCCCCACTCGAGACGAGGACTGACTCCCCTGGGGAGACTCGAGAAGTACCCCAAGATCCATGTCAGCACTGGAGAGGAATCCTCAGGTTCCGGCACCGACTCCACACAAGATCTTAGGCCACGTCATCGACGGGAGAGGAATCCTGAGAGGCCCCCGAGCAACTCGCATGGGTACTGGCCTTTCCTGAGGCCACTAGAGCGGGTCCCTGAGGTCCCCGTCGAAAGTCGAGAGCACCTGCCGCAACTCGAGAAAATACAGGAGGTTCTCCCCTCCAGGCGAGATGAGGCCCATTTCCGCTGAGGCGTCTCGAGGGTAATCAGTTCTAACATCTGGAACTTCCAAAGGTTCCTTCACACCCTTGCTGCAACTCAAGAAGTTCCCCGACATACCCGTCTCCACTTCAGAGGAAGCACGAGAGTCCCGGCCACATCCAGAGGAGCCCCGTTTCCGCCTCCAAGCTTGAGAGGAGGTATCCTTTCCCTGCGTGGTCGGGAAAGAATTCCCGGCGTTCCCGTCGCATCTCAAGAGGAGGCGCTCTCCACAGGAAAGGCGAGAGGAACTCCAGGGTCGTGCCACCATTCCCAGAGTCAACCAGATGTCTCAGTCAATTGCAGGGAAACCTGTTTTCCCTGCACTGCCTCGACTTTCAAGCCGAGGATCGACACACACCACAGTGGCACGTGTGACAGCCCTGTGGGAAAGCTTCGTGGGAAAGCCTCGTGGGAAAGCCTCGAGGGAAAGCCACAGATCCCTTGATCCACGCGAAGGGAAGCGCGACACTGTTGCTACAGCTCGGGAGGAAAGCGCACGTGCATGCCGCCACTCGAGAGGAGGACTGACTCCCCTGGGGAGACTCCAGAAGTACCCCAAGATCCATGTCAGCACTGGAGAGGAATCCTCAGGTTCCGGCACCGATTCCACGCAATGTCTTAGGCCCCCGGCATCGACGGGAGAGGAATCCCGAGAGGCCCCTACGGCAACTCGCATGGGGACTGGCCTTTCCTGAGGCCACCAGAGCGGGTCCCTGAGGTCCCCGTCGTAAGTCGAGAGCACCTGCCGCAAATTGAGAAAATACATTAGGTTCTCCCCTCCAGGCGAGATGAGGCCCATTTCCGCTGAGGCGTCTCCAGGCTAATCACTTCTAATAACTGGAACTTCCAAATGGTCTTTCACACCCTTGCTGCAACTCAAGAAGTTCCCCGACATACCCGTCTCCACTTGAGAGGAAGCACGAGAGTCCCGGCCACATCCAGAGGAGCCCCGATTCCGTCTCCTAACTCGAGAGGTGGGATCCTTTCCCTGCGGTGTCGGGAAAGAATTCCTGGCGTTCCCGTCGCATCTCAAGAGGAGGCGATCTCCACAGGAAAGTCGAGAGGAACTACCAGGGTCGTGCCACCATTCCCAGAGTCAACCAGATGTCTCCGTCCATTCAGGGAAACCTGTTTTCCCTGCACTGCCTCGACTTTCAAGCCGAGGATCGACTCACCACCACGGTGGCACATGGGACAGCTCCTGTGGGAAAGCCTCTGTGGGAATGCCTCGAGGGAAAGCTCCTATCCGTTGATCCACGCGGAGGGAAGCGTGACACTGCTGCCTACAGTTCGGGAGGAAAGCGCACAGTGCATGTCCACCACTCGAGACGAGGACTGGCACTCCCTGGGGAGACTCCAGAAGTACCCTCAAGATTCATGTCAGCACTGGAGAGGAATCCGTCAGGTTCCGAGCACCGACTCCACACAAGGTCTTAGGCCCCGGCATCGATGGGAGAGGAATCTCGAGAGGCCCCTCGAGCAACTCGTAATGGGGACTGGCCTTTCCTGAGGCCACCAGAGCGGGTCCCTGAGGTCCCTGGTCGTAAGTTCGAGAGCACCTGCCGCAACTCGAGAAAATCCAGGAGGTTCTCCCCTCCAGGCGAGATGAGGCCCATTTCCGCTGAGGCGTCTCGAGGCTAATCACACCTAACCTCTGGAACTTCCAAAAGGGTCCTTCACACCCTTGCTGCAACTACAAGAAGTTCCCCTGACATACCCGTCTCCACTCGAGAGAAGCACGAGAGTCCCGCCCACATCCAGAGGAGCCCCGTTTCCGCCTCCTATGCTCGAGAGGAGGGGATCCTTTCCCTGCGTGCTCGGGAAAGAATTCCCGGCGTTCCGTCGCATCTCAAGAGGAGACGCCTCTTTTGGCGAGTTCGGTGCTTTCCGGGGCGACTCTAGGGATTCCTCGTCCGCATGATCCGGGCCCTAAGACCTTGTGTGGAGTCGTGCAGGACCTGAGGAGTTCCTCTCATTGCTGACATGGATCTTGGGGTACTTCTGGAGTCTCCCCAGGGGAGTCAGTCCTCGTCTCGAGTGGGGCATGCCACGTGCGCTTTCCTCCCCGAGCTGTAGCAGCAGTGTCACGCTTCCGCTTCGTGGATCAAGGGATCTCTGGCTTTCCTGAGGTTCCCACGAGGCTTTCCCACAGGGCTGTCCCACGGACAGCCACCGTGGTGTGAGTCGATCCTTCGGCTTGAAAGTGAGGCAGTGCAGGGAAACAGGTTTCCTGGAATGGACTAAGAACATCTGGGGGACTCTGGGAATCGGTGTCGACGACCCTGAGTTCCTCTCCCCTTTCCTGTGGAGAAAGGAGCCTC
>NW_017214508.1:0-14637 GCF_001704415.2 Capra hircus
TTGGGATGGGACTTTCGCTGAGGCCACCAGAGCGGATCCCTGGTGTCCCCGTCGTAAGTCGAGAGCACTGCCGCAACTCGAGAAAATCCAGGAGGTTCTCTCCTCCAGGGGAGATGAGGCCCATTTCCCCCAAGGCGTCTCCAGGCTAATCACATCTAACATCTAGAACTTTCAAAGCGTCCTTCACACCCTTGCTGCAACTCAAGAAGTTCCCCGACATACCCGTCTCCTCTCGAGAGAAAGCACGAGAGTCCCGCCCACATCCAGAGGAGCCCGGATTCCGCCTCCTAGTTCGAGAGGTGGGATCCTTTCCCTGCGTGGTGGGGAAAGAATTCCCGCGTTCCCGTTGCATCTCAAGAGGAGGCGCTCTCCACAGGAAAGGCGAGAGGAACTCCAGGGTCGTGCCACCATTCCCAGAGTCCCCAGATGTCTCAGTCCATTCCAGGGAAACCTGTTTTCCCTGCACTGCCTCGACTTTCAAGCCGAGGATCCACTCACACCACGGTGGCACATGGGACAGCCCTGTGGAAAGCCTCGTGGGAAAGCCTCCTGGGAAAGCCTCCATGGAAAGTCACATATCACTTGATGCATGCGATGTTAAGGGTGACACTGCTACTACAGCTCGGGAGGAAGGCGCACGTTCATGCCCCCACTAGAGACGAGGACAGACTCCCCTGGGGAGACTCCAGAAGTACCCCAAGGTCCATGTCAGTACTGGAGAGGAAACCTCAGGTTCCCGCAACGACTCCACACAAGGTGTTAGGCCCCGGCATCGACGGGAGTGGAATCCCAAGAGGCCCCCGAGCAACTCGCATGGGACTGGCCTTTCCTGAGGCCACCAGAGAGGGTCCATGAGGTCCCCTTCGTAAGTCGAGAGCACCTGCCGCAACTCGAGAAAATCCAGGAGGTTCTCCCCTCCAGGCGAGATGAGGCCCATTTCCGCTGAGGCGTCTCGAGGCTAATCACACCTAACCTCTGGAACTTCCAAAGGGTCCTTCACACCCTTGCTGCAACTCATGAAGTTCCCCGACATACCCGTCTCCACTCTAGAGGAAGCACGAGAGTCCCGCCCACATCCAGAGGAGCCCCGTTTCCGCCTGTTAGATCCAGAGGAGGGATCGTTTCCCTGCGTGGTCGTGAAAGAATTCCCGGCGTTCGCGGCGCATCTCAAGAGGATGCCGCTCTCCACAGGAAAGGCAAGAGGAACTCGATGGTCGTTCCACCATTTCCAGAGTCCGCCAGAAAATTCCTTGTCGGGAATTTTATTGGCCTTCCGCGTAAACCTAGCTATTCAGCCTTTTACCTCCAGTTAATCTTCTTACTACCCTATAATTTCTTAATCTCATCTTACATTAATAAATACACAAGACTTTCCACGTCAACGCCGTCCATCCGTCGAATTCCCTGGATCCAGCGGGGCTGGACCCCGGCACACTGAGATATCTGGGGACTCTTGGAATGATGGCACGACACTGGAGTTTCTCTCGCCTTTCCTGTGGAGAGCGCCTCCTCATGAGATGCCGACGGGAACACCGGGAATTCTTTCCGGAACATACAGGGAAAGGATACCTGACCGCGAGGTACGAGGTGGAAACGGGGCTCCTCTGGATGTGGGCGGGACTCTCGTGCTTCCTCTCGAGTGGAGTCAGTATGTTGGGGACCTTCTTGAGTTGTAGCAAGGTGTGAAGGACCCTTTGGAAGTTCCAGGGGTTAGATGTGATTAGCCTCGAGACGCCTGAGCGGAAATGGGCCTCATCTCGCCTGGAGGGGAGAACCTCATGGATTTTCTCGAGTTGCGGCAGGTGCTCTTGACTTACGACGGGGACCTCAGGGACCCGCTCTGGTGGCCTCAGGAAAGGCCAGTCCCCATGCGAGTTGCTCGGGGCCTCTCGGGATTCCTCTTCCTTCGACCCCGGGGCCTAAGACCTTGTGTGGAGTCGGTGCCGGAACCTGAGGATTCCTCTCCAGTGCTGACATGCATCTTGCGGTACTTCTGGAGTCTCCCCAGGGGAGTCAGTCCTCGTCTCGAGTGGGGGCATGCACGTTCGCTTTCCTCCTGAGCTGTAGCAGAACTGTCACGCTTCCCTTCACTTGGATCAAGGGATCTGTGGCTTTCCCTCCGAGGCTTTCCCTCGAGTCTTTCCCACGAGGCTTTCCCACGAGGCTTTCCCACAGGGCTGTCCCCCGTGCCACCATCGTGTGAGTCGGTCCTCCGCGTGAACGTCGAGGCAGTGCAGGGTAAACAAATTCCTCTGGAAAGGACTGAGACATCTGGGGGACTATTGGAATGGTGGAACGACCCTGGAGTTCCTCTCACCTTTCTTGTGGAGCGTGCCTCCTCTTGAGATGCGACAGGTACGACAGGAATTCTTTCCCGGCCAATCAGGGAAAGCATCCCTCACATTGAGCTAGGAGGGGGAATTGGGGCTCCTCTGGATGTGGGTGGTACCCTGGTGATTCCTATGTAGTGGCGACGGGTCTCTCCTGGATCTTCTTGAGTTGCAACAAGGGTGTGAAGGACCCTTTGGAAGTTCCAGAGGTTAGGTGTGATTAGCCTCGAGACGTCTCAGTGGAAATGGGCCTCATCTCGCCTGAAGGGGAGAATCTCCTTCATTTTCTCGAGTTGTGGCAGGTGCTCTCGACTTACGACGGGGACCTCAGGGACCCGTTCTGTTGGCCTTAGGAAGACCAGTCCCCATGCGAGTTGCTAGAGGCCTCTCGGGATTCCTCACCGGTAGATGCCCGGGCCCAAGACCTTCGGTGGAGTGGGGGCCAGAACCTGAGTATTCCTCTCCAGTGCTGACATGTTTTTGGGATACTTCTGAAGTCTCCCAAGGGGAATCAGTCCTCGTCTCGAGTGGGGGCATGCGCATGCTCCTTCCTCCCGAGCTGTAGCAGCAGTGTCATGCTTCCCGTCGCGTGGATCAATGGATCTGTGGCTTTTCCTCTAGGCTTTTCCTAGAGGATTTCCCACGAGGCTTTCCCACAGGGCTGTCCCCCGTGCCACCGTGGTGTGAGGCGATCCTCGGCATGAAAGTTTAAGCACTCTGTAAAAACAAGATCCTCTGGAATGGACTGAGACATCTGGGGACGCTTGGAATGGTGGCACGACCATGGAGTTCCTCTCTCCCTTCCTGTGGAGAGCGCCTCCACCTGAGATGCGACGGGAATGCCGGAAGTTCTTTCCCGACCAAGCAGGGAAAGGATCCCTCATCTCTAGCTAGGAGGATGAAACGGGGCTACTCTGGATGTGGGCAGGACCCTCGTGTTTCCTCTCGAGTGGAGATGGGAATGTCGGGGAACTTCTTGAGTTGCAGCAAGGGTGTGAAGGACCCTTTGGAAGTTCCAGAGATTAGATGTAATTAGCCTCGAGACACCCTCATTGGAAATGGGCCTCATCTCGCCTGGAGGGGAGAACCTCCTGGATTTTCTCGAGTTGCGGCAGGTGCTCCCGACTTACGACGGGGACCTCAGGGACCCGCTCTGGTGGCTTCATCAAAGGCCAGTCCCCATGCCAGATGCTGGGGGGCTTCTCTTGATAACTCTACCTGTTGATGCCCGGGCCGAACAACTTGTGTGGATTCGGGGCCGGAACCTGACGTTTCCTCTGCAGTGCTGACATGGATATTGGGGTTCTTCTGGAGTCTCCCCTGGAGAGTCAATCCTCCTCTCAAGTGAGGGCACGCACGTGTGCTTTCCTCCCGAGCTGTAGCAGCAGGGTCACCCTTCCCGTCGTGTGGATCAAGGGATCTGTGGCTTTCCCTGGAGGCTTTCCCACGAGGCTTTCTCACAGGGCTTTCCCTCGTGCCACCGTGGTGTGAGTTGATCCTCAGCGTGAAAGTCGAGGCAGTGCAGGGAAAGCAGGTTCCTCTGAATTGGACTGATGCTGGGAGCCAGTATGAGGGACTCCCGCCCGTGATAACGTCATGAGGAAGAAAGCTGACATAGGCATGGTGTGTTCAGACTTCAGGGACCCCTCTGGAAGTTCCTACGCATGTACCCCAACAAAAATCTGCCGGCTTTTTTGCTCTGCTTTTCCACTCTTCTGACATTTTCTGGAAAAAGTCAATTCAGGGCTTTAGTCTTCTGCATTTGAAAGAGTGTTTCAATCCAAAAACCCCTCTGAATGCTTTCTAGCCTGCCTGCAGGACTCGTACAGCTGGGCATGTGATTGATTGAGGCCTCCTTTCCCCAGGAGGCACAGGAAGCTTAAAACATCCTAGGAATGTAGGGGCATCCGAGGAGTCAAAATCTTTATAATAGGACTGATTAAAAGTTTCATTTTTTGGGTCAATGCTTGATGCTAAATTTTCATATCCTTTATTTTAGATAGAGTTGGTATATTAAAAAAACAAGTAGTAGACCTGGTATTAGCAACATTAGATCTTTGAGTTAAGTACCTTCTTTGTTATAACCCACTGCACCTTTGTTCTATAGAGATGTAACTTTAATGCTTTAAGGAAATGCAGATTAAAGAAAAAACACTTCAGAGGAAACAAAATTAACATTCATTAAGGAAGAGAGCCAAAAAGTGTTTAACAAGCCTCTTGGCCAGAAGATAATGTAAATCACCAGAGACCTTTTGTATACAAAATGATGTACAGAAAGAGTCTGGGGTGCGAACGCTACATAATTTTGTGTTACCCATTGAACTCCATGTTTTATCAAAAGTATAAAAGGCTTTATGAACAATAAAGGATGGGGCCAGTTTCTCGGACCAGTTTCTCGAACTAGTCTCTCGGCCTGGTTTCTTGGGACTCAGGCTCCCCCCGTGTCTTTTTCTCTCTTTCTTCTTCTCTCCCTTTCCTTCTCTCTGCTTTTTACTTTAACTTCAGGCTGAATCTCCAACAGGGGCGCGGAGGCTCGCCAGGTCTACTTACTTGCCTGGCTTTTAAGACCTGCACGAAAGGGAGCTTAAGGCGAGGCACCCTTAGATATTCAAGCAGGGGCTGGTGGCCCAACGTAGATGGTGAAAATTCCTTGTCTGGAATTTTATTGGTCTTCCACGTAAACCAAGCTATTCAGCCCTTTTCCTCCAGTTAATCTTCTTACTACACTATAATTTCTTAATCTAATCTTACATTAATAAATAAAAAAGACTTTCCACGACAACGCCGTCCATCCGTCGAATTCCCTGGATCCAGCCGGGCTGGACCCCGGCAGACTGAGATATCTGGGGGACTCTTGGAATGGTGGTACGACCCTGGAGTTCCTCCGCCTTTCCTGTGGAGAGCGCCTCCTCATGAGATGCGACGGGAACACCGGGAATTCTTTCCCGAACATGCAGGGAAAGGATACCTGACCTCGAGGTATGAGGTGGAAACGGGGCTCCTCTGGATGTGGGCGGGATTCTCGTGCTTCCTCTCGAGTGGAGTCAGGTATGTCGGAGAAATTCTTGAGTTGCAGCAAGGGTGTGAAGGACCCTTTGGAAGTTCCAGATGTTAGGTATGGTTAGCCTCGAGACACCTCAGAGGAAAAGGGCCTCATTTCGCCTGGAGGGGAGAACCTCCTGGATTTTCTCGAGTTGCGGCAGGTGCTCTTGACTTACTACGGGGACCTCAGGGACCCGCTCTTGTGGCCTCAGGAAAAGGCCAGTCCCCATGCAAGTTGCTCGGGGGCCTCTCGGGATTCCTCTCCCGTCGATGCCGGGGCCTAAGACCCTGTGTGGAGTCGGTGCCGGAACCTGAGGTTTCCTCTCCCAGTGCTGACATGGATCTTGAGGTACTTCTGGAGACTCGCCAGGGGAGTTAGTCGTCGTATTGTGTGGGGGAATGAACGTGCACTTTCCTCCCGAGCTGTAGCAGCAGTGCAACGCTTCCCTTCGCGTGGATCAAGGGATCAGGGCTTTCCTTTGAGGCATTCCCACGAGGCTTTTCCCACGAGGCTTTCCTACATGGCTGTCCCACGTGCCACCGTGGTGTGAGTCGATCCCCGGCTAGAAATTCGAGGCAGTGCAGGGAAATCAGGTTTCCCTGAAATGGTCTGAGACATCTGGGGGACTCTGGGAATGGTGGCACGACCCTGGAGTTCCTCTCGCCTTTCCTGTGGAGAGCGCCTCCTCTTGAGATGCGACAGGAACGCCGGGAATTCTTTCCCGACCACGCAGGGAAAGGATCCCTCCTCTCGAGCTAGGAGGCGGAAACGGGGCTCCTCTGGATGGGGGCGGGTCTCTGGTGCTTCCTCTCGAGTGGAGACGGGATATGTCGGGAAACTTCTTGAGTTGCAGCAAGGGTGTGAAGGGTCCTTTGGAAGTTCCAAAGGTTAGGTGTGATTAGATTCGAGACCCCTCATCGGAAATGGGCCTCATCTCGCCTGGAGGGGAGAACCTCCTGGATGTTTTCAAGTTGCGGCAGGTGCTCTCGACTTACGACGGGGACCTCAGGGACCCGCTCTGGTGGCCTCAGGAGAGTCCAGTCCCCATGCGAGTTGCTCGGGGGCCTCTCGGGATTCTTCTTCCCGTCGATGCCGGGGCCTAAAACCTTGTGTGGAGACTGTGCAGGAACCTGAGCATTCCTCTCCAGTGCTGACATGGACCTTGGGGTACTTCTGGAGTCTCCTCAGTGGAGTCAGTCCTTCTCTCGGGTGGGGGCATGCACGTGCGCTTTCCTCCCGAGCTGTAGCAGCAATGTCACGCTTCCCTTCCCGTGGAACAAGGGATCAGGGGCTTTCCCTCGAGGCTTTCCGAAGAGGCTTTCCCATGAGGCTTTCCCACAGGGATGTCCCCACGTGCCACCGTGGTGTGAGTCGATCCTCGGCTTGAAAGTCGAGGCAGTGCAGGGAAAACAGGTTTCCCTGGAATGGACTGAGACATCTGGGGGACGCTGGGAATGTGGCACGACCCTGGAGTTCCTCTCGCCTTTCCTGTGGGAGCGCCTCCTCTTGAGATGCGAGGGGAATGCCGGGAATTCTTTCCCGAACACGCAGAGAAAAGATCGCTCCTCTCGAGCTAGGAGGCGGAAACGGGGCTCCTCTGGATGTGGGCGGGACTCTCGTGCTTCCTCTCGAGTGGAGACGGGTATGTCGGGGAACTTCTTGAGTTGCAGCAAGGGTGTGAAGGACCCTTTGGAAGTTCCAGAGGTTAGGTGTGATTAGCCTCCAGACGCCTCAGCAGAAATGGGCCTCATCTCGCCTGGAGGGGAGAACCTCCTGGATTTTCTCGAGTTGCGGCAGGTGCTCTCGACTTATGACGAGGACCTCAGGGACCCGCTCTTGTGGCCTCAGGAAAGGCCAGTCCCCATGCGAGTTGCTCAGGGGACTCTCGGGATTCCTCTCCCATCGATGCCGGGGCCAAAGATCTTGTGTGGAGTCGGTGCCGGAACCTGAGGAATCCTCTCCAGTGCTGACATGGATCTTGGGGTACTTCTGGAGTCTCCCCAGGGGAGTCAGTCCTCGTCTCGAGTGGGGCATGCAGGTGCCCTTTCCTCCAGAGCTGTAGCAGCAGTGTCACGCTTCCCTTCTCGTGGATCAAGGGATCTGTGGCTTTCCCTCGAGGCTTTCCCACAGGTCTGTCCCACGTGCCACCATAGTGTGAGTCCGATCCTCGGCTTGAAAGTCGAGGCAGTGCAGGGAAAACAGTTTACCCTGGAATGGACTGAGACATCTGGGGGACTCTGGGAATGGTGGCACGACCCTGGAGTTCCTCTCGCCTTTCCTGTGGAGAGCGCCTCCTCTTGAGATGTGTACGGGAATGCCGGGAATACTTGACCGAACCCTCAGGGAAAGGATCCCTCCTCTCGAGATAGGAGGCGGAAATGGGGCTCCTCTGGATGTGGGCGGGACTCTCGTGCTTCCTCTCGAGTGGAGACGGGTATGTCAGGGAACTTCTTGAGTTGCAGCAAGGGTGTGAAGGAACCTTTGGAAGTTCCAGAGTTTAGGTGTGATTTGCCTCCGAGACGCCTGAGCGGAAATGGGCCTCATCTCGCCTGGAGGGGAGAACCTCCTGGATTTTCTCGAATTGCGGCAGGTGCTCTCGACTTACGATGGGGACCTCAGGGACCCGCTCTGGTGGCCTCAGGAAAGGCCAGTCCCCATGCGAGTTGCTCGGGGGCCTCTTGGGATTCCTCTCCCGTCGATGCCAGGGCTTAAGACCTTGTGGAGTCGGTGCCGGAACTTGAGGATTCCTGTCCAGGGCTGACATGGAACTTGGGGGACTTCTGGAGTCTCCCCAGGGGAGTCAGTCCTCGTCTCGAGTGTGGGCATTCACGTGTGCTTTCCTCCCGAGCTGTAGCAGCAGTTTCACGCTTCCCTTCGCGTGGATCAAGGGATCTGTGGCTTCCCTCGAGGCTTTCCGAAAAGGCTTTCCCACGAGGCTTTCCCACAGGGCTGTCCCACGTGCCACCGTGGTGTGAGTCGATCCTCGGCTTGAAAGTCGAGGCAGTGCAGGGAAAAACATGTTTCCCTGGAATGGACTGAGACATCTGGGGGACTCTGGGAATGGTGGCACGACACTGGAGTTCCTCTCGCCTTTCCTGTCGAGAGCGCCTCCTCTTGAAATGCGACGGGAACGCCGGGAATTCTTTCCCGACCACGCAGGGAAAGGATCCCTCCTCTCGAGCTAGGAGGAGGAAACGGGTCTCTTCTGGATGTTGGTGGAACTCTCGTGCTTCCTCTCGAGTGGAGACGGGTAGGTGGGGGAACTTCTTGAGTTGCAGCAAGGGTGTGAAGGACCCTTTGGAAGTTCCAGATGTTAGATGTGATTAGCCTCGAGACGCCACAGCGGAAATGTGCCTCATCTCGGCCTGGAGGGAAGAACCTCCTGGATTTTCTCCACTTGCGGCAAGTGCTCTCGACTTACGACGGGGATCTCAGGGACCCGCGCTGGTCGCCTCAGAAAAGGCCAGTCCCCATGCGAGTTGCTCGGGGGTCTCTCGGGATTCCGCTCCGTCGAAGCCGGGGCCAAAGATCTAGTGTGGAGTTGGTGCTGGAACCTGAGGATTCCTCTCCAGTGCTGACATGGATCTTGGGGTACTTCTGGAGTCTCCCCCAGGGGAGTCAGTCCTCGTCTCGAGTGGGGCATGCACGTGCGTTTTCCTCCCAAACTGTAGCAGCAGTGTCACGTTTCCCTTCGCGAGGATCAAGGATCTGTTCTTTTCCCTCGAGGCTTCCCCACGAGTGTTTCCCTCGAGGCTTACCACAGGGCTGTCCCACCTGCCACCCTGGTGTGAGTCGATCCTCGGCTTGAAAGTCGAGGCAGTGCAGGGAATACAGGTTTCCCTGAATGGACTCAGACATCTGGGGGGAGTCTGGGAATGGTGGCACGACCCTGGAGTTCCTCTCGCCTTTCCTGTGGAGAGCACCTCCTTTTGAGATGCGACGGGAATGCCGGGAATTCTTTCCCGACCACGCAGGGAAAGGATCCCTCCTCTGGAGCTATGAGGTGGAAACGGGGCTCCTCTGGATGAGGGCGGGACGCTCGTGCTTCCTCTCGGAGTGGCGACGGGTATGTCGGGGAACTTCTTGAGTTGCAGCAAGGGTGTGAAGGACCCTTTGTAAGTTCCAGAGGTTAGGTGTGATAAGCCTCCAGACGCCTCAGCGGAAATGGGTCATATCTCGCCTGGAGGGGAGAACCTCCTTGATTTTCTCTTTTTACAGAAGGTGCTCTCGACTTACGACGAGGATCTCAGGGACCCGATCTGGTGGCCTCAGGAAAGGCCAGTCCCATGGGAGTTGCTCAGGGCCTGTAGGGATTCCTCTCCCGTCCAATCCCAGGGCCTAAGACCTGGTGTGGAGACGGGTGCCGGAACCCTGAGGATTCCTCTCCAGTGCTGACATGGATCTTGGTGTACTTCTGGAGACACCCCAGGGGAGTCAGTCCTCGTCTAGAGTGGGGGCATGCACGTGCGCTATCCTTCCGAGCTGTAGCAGCAGTGTGGCGCTTCCCTTCGCGTGGATCTAGGGATCTATGGCTTTCTCTCTAGGCTTTCCCACGACGCTTTCCCACAGGGCTGTCCACGAGCCACCGTGGTGTGAGTCGATCCTCGGCTTGTAAGTGGAGGCAGTGCAGGGAAAACAGTTTTCCCTGGAATGGACGGAGACATCTGGGGGACTCTGGGAATTGTGGCACAACCCTGGAGTTCTCTCGCCTTTCTTGTGAGAGTGCCCTCCGCTTGAGATGCGACGGGAACGCCGGGAATTCTTTCCCGACCGCGCAGGGAAAGGATCCTCCTCTCGAGCTAGGAGGCGGAAACGGGGCTCCTCTGGATGTGGGCAGGACTTTCCTGCTTCCTCTCGAGTGGAGACGGGTATGTCGGGGAACTTCTTGAGTTGCAGCAAGGGTAGGAAGGACCCTTTGGACGTTCCAGAGTTAGGTGTGATTAGCCTCGGGACGCCTCAGCGGAAATGGGCCTCATCTCGCCTGGAGGGGAGAACCTCCTGGATTTTCTCGAGTTGCGGCAGGTGCTCTCGACTTACGACGGGGACCACAGGGACCCGCTGTGGTGGTCTCAGGATAGGCCAGTCCCCATGGGAGTTGCTGGGGCCTCTCGGGATTCCTCTCCCGTCGATGCCGGGGTCTAAGACATTGTGTGGAGTCGGTGCCAGAACCTGAGGATTCCTCTCCAGTGCTGACATGGATCTTGGGTACTTCTGGAGTCTCCCCAGGGCAGTCAGTCTCCGTCTCGAGTGGGGGCATGCACGTGCGCTTTCCTCCCGAGCTGTAGCAGCAGTGTCACGCTTCCCTTCGCGTGGATCAAGGATCTGTGGCTTTCCCTCGAGGCTTTCCCACGAGGCTTTCACACGAGGCGTTCCCACAAGGCTTTTCCCACAGGGCTGTCTACATTCCACCGTGGTGTTAGTCGATACTCGGCTTGAAAGTCGAGGCTGTGCAGGGAAAACACGTTTCCCTGGAATGGACTGAGACATCTGGGCGACTCAGGGAATGGGTGGCACGACCCTGGAGTTCCTCTAAACTTTCTAGTGGAGAGTGCCTCCTCTTGAGATGCGACGGGAACAGCCGGGAATTCTTTCCGAGCACGCAGGAAAGGATCCCTCCTCTCGAGGTAGGAGGCGGAAACGGGGCTCCTCTGGATGTGGGCGGGACTCTTGTGCTTCCTCTCGAGTGAAGACGGGTATGTCGGGGAACTTCTTGAGTTGCAGCAAGGGTGTGAGGAACCCTTTGGAAGTTCCAGAGGTTAGGTGTGATTAGCCTGGTGACCCTTGAGCGGAAAATTGGCCTCATCTCGCCTGGAAAGGAGAACCTCCTGGATTTTCTCCGGAGTTGTGGCAGGTGCTCTCGACTTAGGACGGGGACCTCAGGGACCCGCTCTGGTGGCCTCAGGAAAGGCTAGTCCCCATGCGAGTTGCTCAGGGGCCTCTCGGGATTCCTCTCCCGTCGATGCCGGGGCCTAAGACCTTGTGTGGAGTCGGTGCTGGAACCTGAGGATTCCTCTCCAGTGGCTGACATGGATCTTGGGATACTTCTGGAGTCTCCCCAGGGGAGTCAGTCCTCGTATCGAGTGGGGGCATGCACGTGCGCTTTCCTCCCGAGCTTGTAGCAGCAGTGTCATGCTTCCCTTCCCCGTGAATCAAGGGATATTTGGCTTTCCTTCGAGGCTTTCCCACGAGGCTTTTCCACAGGGCTGTCCCACGTGCCACCGTGGTGTGAGTCTATCCTCGGCTTCAACATCGAGGCAGTGCAGGGAAAACAGTTTCCCTGGAATGGACTGAGACATCTGGGGGACTCTGGGAATGGTGGCACGACCCTGGTTTTTCCTCTCGCCTTTCCTGTGGGAGCGCCTCCTCTTGAGAGGCGACTGGAACGCCGGGAATTCTTTGCCGAACACGCAGGGAAAGGATCCCACCTCTCGAGCTAGGAGGCGGATACGGGGCTCCTCTGGATGTGGGCGGGACTCTCATGCTTCCTCTCGAGTGGAGACGGGTATGTCGGGGAACTTCTTGAGTTGCAGCAAGGGTGTGAAGGACCCTTTGGAAGTTCCAGATGTTAGGTGTGATTATCCTCCGAGACGCCTCAGTGGAAATGGGCGTCATCTCGCCTGGAGGGGAGAACCTCCTGGATTTTCTCGAGTTGTGGCAGGTGCTCTCAACTTAAGACGGGACCTCAGGGACCGCTCTGGTGGCCTCAGGAAAGGCCAGTCCCCAAGCGAGTTGCTCTGGAGCCTCTCGGGATTCCCTCTCCCATCGATGCCGGGCCTAAAGACCTTTTTGGAGTCGGGGCCAGACCCTGAGGATGCCTCTCCAGTGCTGACATGAATCTTTCCGTACTTCTGGTGTCTCGCCAGGGGAGTCATTCCTCATCTCGTGTGGGGGCATGCACCTGCCATTTCCTCACGAGCTGTAGCAGCAGTGTCACGCTTGCTGACGTGTGGATCAAGGGATCTGTCGCTTTCCCATTGAGGCTTTCCCCACGAGGCTTTCCAACAGGGCTGTCCCACGTGCCACGGTGGTGTGAGTCGATCCTCGCGTGAACGTCGAGGCAGTGCAGGGAAAACAGGTTCTTCTTTAATGGACTTAGACATCTGGGGGACTCTTGGAATGCTGGCAAAGGCCCCTGGAGTTCCTCTCGTCTTTCCTGTTGAAAGCGGCTTCCTCTTTGAGATGCGACGCGAAGGCCTGGAATTCTTTCCCAACGACGAAGGGAAAGGATCCCTCTTCTCCGAGCTACGAGGCGGAAACGGGGCTCCGCTGGATGTGGGCGGGACCCTCGTCCTTCCTCTCGAGTGGAGATGGGTATGTCGGAGAACTTCTTGACTTGCAGCAAGGGTGTGAAGGACCCTTTGGTAGTTCCAGAGGTTAGTTTTGATTAGCCTCGACACGCCTCAGCGGAAATGGGCCTCATCTCGCCTGGAGGGAGAACCTCCTGGATTTTCTCGAGTTGCGGCAGGTGCTCTCGAGTTTCGACAGAGACCTCAGGGACCCGCTCTGGTGACCTCAGGAAAGGCCAGTCCCCATGCGAGGTGCTAGGGGCCCTCTCAGGATTCCTCTCCTGTCGATGCCGGGGCCTAATACCTTGTGTGGAGTCGG
This sequence comes from Capra hircus, assembly GCF_001704415.2. Taxonomy (NCBI): domain Eukaryota; kingdom Metazoa; phylum Chordata; class Mammalia; order Artiodactyla; family Bovidae; genus Capra; species Capra hircus. Next base: position 12,979 of record NW_017214508.1, read on the forward strand.
GACGGAACCTGAGGATTGCTCTCCAGTGCTGACATGGATCTTGGCGTGCTTCTGGAGTCTCCCAAGTGGCGTCAGTCCTCGCTCGAGTGGGGTCATGCACGTGCGCTTTCCTCCTGACGGTTAGCAGCAGTGTCACGCTTCCCGTCCCGTGATCAAGGGATCTGTGGCTTCCCTCGAGTCTTCCCATGAGGCTTTCTCTCAGGGCTATCACTTGCCACCATGGTGTGCATCGATCCTCGGCGTGAAAGTCGAACCAGTGCAGGGAAAAACAGGAACCTCCTTCCCACAGTAGGGGGTACACTGTCCCCTTGGTCGGGTATCTCCAGGCACTCGCGCTGGGGGGTTTGCCCGTGGATATGCGGGCCTCAGGCTCCACGTGGAGAAAAGCCCAAATGGCATTAGCTGCCAGTCAGACGCTGGCCCCTCAGGTCTCTGGCCGGAGCCTTGGGCTCCAGGCAACTCAAAGCTCTCGGGGGTGGCACTCTGGACTGCTGTAGGGAATGGACGCCAAGAGCCCACGGAGGAGTTGGGGAGGGGACAGGGGGAAACAGAGGCGAGGACAGCGAGGGATCTAGGTGGAGGCGCTGGAGAGAGCGTCTGGTGTCCCAGAATGCCTCAGAGGAGCCAGCGGGGACAGTCGAGGCCCAGGACCTGTGGAATGTGAAAAGGCGGGAAATCCCAGAGCAAGGCAGGCTGGGAAAGGGGCGTTGGTGGCCAATTCAAAGGGACCTAGGGCATTTCCTGGCGGTGAGCTCCCTTGGCACTGCTGAGGGCCCCTGATTGATCCACCCGGGATTGATCCCACCCCCCGCTGAGAGGGAGGGCCACAAACCAAAGCCCCCCAAACTGCCTGCCCACCCCAACGGGTATCTTGGTGGTCCGGGGCACAGCCGTGCCGGAAAGCCCACTCACTCCACGGGACTCCGTCCAGGTCTCTGCTTGGAAAGAGGCCAGGGGCGGCCCCCTCCATCTACCCACACAAACCTTATTGACGTCAATGGGGGCGGAGCCGCCTCCCGCTTTCCAGAGTCCTGAGCTGCTGGTCCCCGCCCACTCGGCCAGCAGTCTGCAGCGTGCCCGTGTGCCTCTCCCACCATGGCTTCGTCCGGCTCCTCCAGCACCTCAAGCAGTACGTTTGCCCTCGGTCCCTGTGGTCGGATCACATCTCAGGGGATTTTGCGGGTGGCCTGGGCAAGGGCTCTCGCCAACGTGTTGACCCCCTCCCACCCGAGAATGGCGGGACCCATCGGCCGCCCGGGTTCCGAGGCGTCAGGTGTGCCCAAATTCGGAGGGGCCTGGCATCGTTCGTTCATCTGCTCCTTTGGCACACGCATGCTTCTCCGTTCTCTTTTCTGGAAGACAGTGTTGTTTCAGGGGCGTGCTGGGGGGCGGGGCGGGGTTGGGTGGTGGTGGGAGCAGGTGCTGTGCTGGGATGAGGCCCTTTATCCTCATATCTTCCTGTGGGAATGGGAGTCGGGAGCTCTGTGGCCTTGCTGCCTTTAGTGCTTCCTCTGCGCAGGGGCTAGTGGCTTCTGCCTTTTGTCAGGCGTTACGGGGTTTGGGCTTCGCTTTGGTGGCCTTGGCCTTTGCCTTGGCCTGGGCCTTGGCCTTGCCCTTGGCGTTGCCCTTGCCCTTGCCTTGGCCTTTGGCCTTGCCTTG